>NC_047545.1:2266561-2377383 GCF_012275295.1 Melopsittacus undulatus
GTGCTCCTCCTGCTGTGGCTTCTCAAAAATAGTACAAAAGTCTGGTGTGGGCAGTTGTAAGGAGAGTAGCAAGTGGTTTTCCGTAATGCCCTAGAAACCAGCAAAGTTTCACCATGGGGGCATTGAAGTGCTGCTATTACAAACAAGAGAACTGATCAAGAGCTGATCAAGGTGTGAAGGGAATTGGGATCTGAGTCGGAGGAGGTGACCTTGGAACTGGAGATGAGCTGTGGCTATTAGGAGGGCTCGGGGGAGAGGACCAGGGCACTGCGGTGTCCCATTGTCAGCTGTGTCTTACCAAGTAACACCAAGTCTTCACTGGGGCTCTTCTTGATGCACGACACCTTCAAGAGCAGACCCTCAAATGCAGAGGCAAGTCTGAAAAAGCTGGAGGGAGGTGAGCAGGGCTGTCAGCTCTGCTGGGAGCCCCTTGTGCTCTCCTGTAACTTAGATCAGGCTTTAATTCCAAGCTAAAGGGAAAATCTAGTTTTGATTAAATAGATTTGCTAGAAATCTTTCTAGTTTAATAGATAATCTAGAGATGGATTTCGATGTTAGAACAATGCATGTGTTTTCTAATAGCAGAGAAACAAGCACATGACAGTGAAGCCTGTGTGGACTTGCTTTCCTCTGCAGCCACTTGTTGGCCAGCGGCCTGTTTCTCTTTATTCTTAGTTTTGATTGGAACCAGTTTAGGTGTTTGGACGTGTGAATGTGAATCAGTTTTCAGCTGTTCATTGCCCTGTCTCTGCTTGAATTGGCTTTGCTGGGCCTGAGCCTGCAGGTGCTTATTCTGTGGTGGGTGCTGAGTCGCTGCATTGTTGGCAGCAGAGGGTCCTGAGCCCCTGGTCAGGACACAGCCTCTGTCCCACCCCTGCCCAGGGGCGTCCACCCCTCCAGAGGGTTTGCAGGGCCCCCTCCTGCTCCTTAGTGCTGTGGACGTGAGGAGAGCTCCTCTGCTGCTCTCACGGCCGTTAAGCAGTGTTGTGCCTCTCCGGGGCGCTCGGCAAACACTGTGGGATGCTCTGTGCCGGAGCTGGAAATGAAGATGGTCTCCAAGGTGTTCCCACCTCAAAGTGCTCATTAGGAGCCTACAAGAAGGGCAGCGTGTCAGATGTTTCTGGTCCACACTAAGCACTGTTGGTATTCTAAATTGTCAGCTCTAACCCAGTCTGCCATGGAGGGAATCAACCATCAGGTCTCATGAAGGTGAGATCAAAGACTGGAACTTTCCCTGCCTCTAACCTTGCTGGAGCCGGTCATCAGAGACTCCCAGGATCAGTCACACACATTTCTTCTGGTCAGGAGAGAAAAATGCTGTTTCTCTGCCTCAACAAGACTTCGTGTGCTGCTTACATTGTTTTCCTTCTAATTGTCCAGCCCATTCTTTCCTCCTTGCTCTTTGGTCACTGCTGCTACCTGGGGCAGAATGATCGTATGAGCAACACAATCCAACTGCTGCTGTGTGGTTGGACATACCCAGTGCACACCAGTGTGTGCCCCTTCTCTGACTTCTGGCCATGAATCTCTCACGGTTACTGTTGTTGTAGACCTAGGTGGTTAGAGACAGAGTAACCCTAACCCTTACCCTTGGACCTCTGGGAGCTCAAAGCTGAGCTGAGCCTTTGCACCAAGGTGTTTTCTCCAGTGACAGAATGGATCTTGAGAATCACACAGCAGGAGACAGCAGATCTGGAGACAAGCAGTTGTCAGCTGCCTGCACTGCTGCTATACCAGTGTCATCCCCCAGCGTTGACCTGCTCCATCCCAGTTTTGGAGCTCATTACTGAGCTCACAGCACTGATACCCACCCAGGGGCCCCATCCTGTTGAGGAGCTGCTGTGCAGACTTCCCTGCCTGCCACTGCAAGGTCCCTGAGCAAAGTTGTGTTCTTTTTGCAGGTTCATGGAGACAGAGCCCCTGGCCTTGGGTGTGGAGGAGGTAAGTGGGAATCTGCATCACTTGCACGTTTCCAGTGTAGCAAGCAGTTACATCCTCCCAGTCCCACTGGTGTCCTGGGTGCTGCTCCCAGAGTGGCCTCATGTCCTAACAAGCACATGGCTGGTCATTGGAGAGGCGACATGGGAGGTGTTCTAGGGCTCATCAAGAGCACTCCTTGTGCGGCAGCTGTGGAGGACATTACCCATCTTGGTCCTCATCAAGTGGTGGGTAGGAAATTCCTGCAGCAGCGTTTGCTGCAGCATCTGCAGAGAGCAGGATGTGAATCAGAGACAGGGAAAAGCATCAGGAGTGCAAGGATCTGGGCTGGATCCTGCGCCCGGCTCCACGGGCTCTCAGCTCCCAGTCTCGTGTTCTTCTGAGGGCAGGAAAAGGTGTTTTTGAGGGCAAGTTCTGCAGCAGAGAGAATTTCTTGCTGCCAGGAGATACCACAAATGAATGTAGTGTATTAGCTACTGCATTAATTGGGCCTGTGGGAGAAGGTTTTCCCACGGTGTCTCCGTTGGTAAGAGGAATGGCTGCGGGGTGAGACGAGGATGATGTTGCCTGTGTTTGAGGAAGAGGCTCCTGCAGCCACGTCTGTCCTTTGGGCCAAGCCGAGGGTGCTGTTCTGCACCAGTTGCCTGCTCCACGTGTGGATCTGTCCCCCCTGCCTGCAGGTGTTCGCTCTCCTGCCGCTGCAGGGTGAGCTGCAGCCGGGCCAGAGCCAGCGCGTCACCTTCACCTTCTTGGGCCACGCCAACCGCGTCACCCAGGGCACGGCGCTGTGCAGGGTGGAGGGAGGCCCCAGCTACGAGGTGGCTCTGCGTGGGGAGGCCTCAGGCATCAGCTACCTCCTGGACACCACCGAGATCGACTGCGGGCTGCAGGTACCGCACGCTGCTCTTGTCAGAGCTCCTTGTCTCCAGCCATGACCGGTGGGCTGCTGCCCCCCCGGCTCGAGGGCTCTCCCCCCTTCCCAGCTGCTCTGCTGGCTCTGTGGCTTGGAAGTCCAGTGTTTGGGTGATAGCTCCAAGCTGGTGTTTAATGGCCATCTCCAGCCCAGCCCAAAGCTGGGAATCCCTCCTCTTGGAGGGAACTAACGCTGCCTCCTGGGACAGGCAGGATCCCAGTGGTGATCTCCAGAGGGATGTGTCCCTCAGATGTCCATCCGCTGATGGGCTCCTAAAGCCAGAGGTGCAAGGAGATGCTCTCTTTCAATGCTCCTGATTCATTGGCCAAGGAGCAAGCTGACTTGGGCTTCCCAGTCACTGTAAGCTGGATAGAATGTCCCAGAATAACCCTCACTGTATTTCTTTCCAGTTACAACCCCCACAGCTGTTTCCAGCTGTTGGCCGTGTGTGTGTTGCCCTGTTTGTCTCCCTTTTGGCTTGTATTTTGCCCACAAATACTTGTGTGCAGGAGCCTTTTCTCCTGAAATGCCTCAGTGCCTCCTCCTGTGTTTCAGCTTGCTGTTGGGTGACACCTTCAAGTGCAGAGGGCTTGTGTCCCCTACTTGGTTTCTTCCTGATCTTTCCATGGTTGTAATTGCACCTCTGCCACAAATACCTGTTGCTGTGTAGGGCTCAGAGGTACCCTGCTGTCGCGGGTTGTCCAGGTTAACCCAGAGAGCCCAGTGCCCATCTCTCCTGTGCGCTCCCTGCTTCTGGGCTGTGTTCCTTTGCTTTCGACCCAATGGAAGAGGAATGAAACTGTGAGCAGCAGACGTGTGCCTGTAACTTCCTGCTCTTCTGTCCTCTCCTCAGGTGTTTAACAAAGTCACGGAAGCAGCAGTGACCCTGCAGAACAGTGGGAAGCTGGGATTTGCCTTTGTGGTGCTGAGCCCTGGCACAGGCACTGCAGCCAGCCCTCTGCCTGGCGTGCCCCTGGTCGTGCCCAGCATGGTGAGTAGCACAAGGGCTTCACCCGGCCTGTGTCAGGCTGCCCAGGAGAGAGTTTTGGGGGAAAATAGGGGGAATGAGCACACAACCCCCGTCCAAAACCAGGCAGGAGAGACGGGGCTGTGAGCGATTGCTGCAGAGGCAGAGGAGGTGCATCGAGCACAATCCTAATGGAGCCCCTGACAGGCCTTGGCCGCCACTGGCTCTGCTGTCCTACAGCAACCAGCAGTGGGAGGCACGATTGGTTGCGGGAGCTCTTTGGAGCTGAGTGCTGAGCTCTCTGGCTGTGCCATCACTGGAGCATCACTCCATCCCAGTTGTCATCCTGCCTGGGTGTCTTAGAGCTGGAGCAGTGTTTCCTGCCTTGGTGCCCTTTTGCAATGGGAAGAGGAAGCAAAGGGCCAAGTGGCTTCCACCTTCCTCAGTGCTTGTCCGCCTGAGGGATGACACACTGATGTCCTCTCCTGCAAGCTGCTGCCAGGAGCTGCTGGCCCTGCTGGAAGCGCAGGCCCTTCGGTGCTCTTGCAGAGCAGCTGGTGAAAGAGCTTTGGTTTGTTGTGCTTGGCTCTGGCTAGCAGAGGGTAAACCCTGTCAGCAGAAGAGCTGTGCTCATGCTGAGCAGAGAGCAGCCTTGCGAGGCCTCTGAAGGACATACTGCATCTTGGTGTAGGAGACTCGGGCGTTTGGGTACAAGAAAGCTGGAGGTGGTGATGTCTGATGTTTCCTTATGTATGAGAAGCTGTCTTGTTGTCTCAGCGTGTCTGTCGTGTGAGCCATCCCTCCACTGAGTCCTCTTTGGTACACTACCTCCCTCCATGTTCTGTGCCCCGCAGGGTTACATTGAACCTGGCAAGCAGCAAGTGCTGAGAGTCTATTACCTGCCAGGAGTGCCTGGAGTCTTCTGCAGGGCTTTCCAGATCCAAGTGGGTCACCTGGAGCCAGAAAAAGTCTGCCTGAAAGGAGAAGGGACCTTTCCCAGGATCCACTTGGACCTGCCCAGGAACATCAAAGGTGAGCACTGCCTGTCTGCTTTCCCCCATGCCATATGCCCACAGGGCAGCTCACGGGCACCTCCGCCAGGCCTGGAGGTTTCAGGGCTGTCAGGCAAACTCAGCCTTCTGGTTGCTTCCTTGGTCTCTGGCAGACAAGCCCGTGTGGCTTTGCCGCAGGAACCATCCTGCACAGCTTGCCAGCGTATGGCAGAGGTCTGGGAAGACGAGGGCTGGGCAGAAAAGCACAGGGAAGCTGCAAGAGAGGCTGGCAGGGATTTTGACAGGGTTGGGTTTGCATCACGTTGTGCGGCTGAGATGCTCCTGTGTGGCGAGAAAGACGTCTGGGGGTGAGAAGCAGCAGGATCACCTTTCCCTCCATTGCTGGAGCAGTTTGTGTCTGTCTGCATGTTGGGGGAATGGGGCTTCCCGTCTTCCATGGGATTTGTGCTGCCCCACTGCTATTGGTGGTGTTCTGTGCTTTCAGGCAACACCAAATATGAGAAGATCCTCCAAAAGGCCCAAGAAAAGCTGGACAAAGGCAGCCAGAGAGACGAGGCCATTGCTCTTGGGGAGGCTGTGGCAGCCGAGCCCCGCATGGATGACTCGGGCACCGTGGTGAGTAGAGCTGCTGTCCTGTCCCACACGTGCCACCCTCCTGCGTGTCACTGGAGCCCCTGCGCCCCACGGCCCTGTGCCCAGGGCTCTGCTGGCACTGGGTGCCTCCCTGCACAGCCCTGGCCACAGACTGTGTCAGCTCAGCGTGCCCCATGGGCTGCCCACCTCTGGGAGTTGTCCCTCCTGGAGATGCACCAGCTCCTGACTGCCCCAGGGAGATGCTAAGGGCTGTGCTCAAGCAGTTGGGTTTATGGTGCTCTGAAGGACATTCAGGTCAGTGCTGGGGGTTTTGTTGCTCACTGGCCAAGCCCTGCCAGCTTTACAGAGTGTAAAGCAGCAGCCTGAATGCACCCTGAGGCTGTGCTGTGTTCTGGATCTCCGAGAGGCTCCAGCTCTCTCATGATTCCCTTTCCAGGAGAGCTTTTGCCCAAGCTGCTTTGGCACTAACTGGGGGCAGGGACATACTTGGAGCTTTGGAAGGTTTCTGCTTTGTCTGTCCATCTGTCCAGAGCAGCTTTGATAACTGGGCAGGGAGAGACACTGGAGTTCATTTCTTTGGAGCTATGATACTGCCTGAGAGAGCAGGAAGTGTCCCAGACACTGAGCAGTGAGACAGAATGACTCCATTGCCTCTCTCAACAAGAGCAGGGTGGGATCCTCCACCTGAGACAAGCTTGTACCTTGGGAAGGACCTTTGCTAAGCAGCCCCTGTCTTTACTTTCCTCAGTGGGATGCTCAGCTGCAGATGCAGATGGAGGAGATGCTGATGGAGGAACATGCCGTGGAGCAGCAGAAAGCTCTCAGCTCCCATCCCCCAGAGGACACTGCCTTTCACCAGCGTGTCCATCGGAGGCTTCTCAAGTTAGTAGGGAGTCCTGTAGTCTGTGTGCAGGGGCCCCGAGGGTAACAGCCAGCAGTGCAGGCCTGCTCCTGAGAGCTCCTTGTGTCTCAGAGCTGGGAACAGCTGCAGACTTCAGAAGGGGCCTGATGCTGAGAGCTATGATGTGCTCCCTGTGGGCAGCTCGGTGTCCTCACTTGCACAGTGCTCCCCTGAGCTCTGGAGGTGCTCCCCTCCCCACAGTTGCTGGGTTCTGTTCTCAGAGCTGAGGGGTGCAGACGAGCAAGCCCTTGCAGACAGCACAGGCACCACCCCTGCTGACCAGCTCTGAAAGGGGCATCTCAAAGCTGGCATCTTTGTGCCAAGAAACAGACCCCACTATGCAGGAAGAGCAGGGAATGGTCCAGATCCCTTATGCTCTTTACCAAGTGGGATTGCCTGCCAAAAGACGTCTGCAAGGAAATGCTATGACAAGGTCCTGAAGCAGTTTCAGGCTTGGGCTGGACACCAGCTTAGAAGTTTGATTGAGACCAGTGGAAATGCAGTGGACTTCTCTGCAATGGCTTTTCACAGCATAGGAACTGTGTCCAGTACCCACTTTAAAGTCACTCGAAGATCCCATTGGTGGCTGATAAATCCTAGGCCCTGCACTCCCCATGACTTAGCCAAGTGTTATTACTGGGTGCTCAGGCCTTGGGTTTCCTGGGCTTGGCTTGAGCTTTCAGAGCAGTGAATACAGAATTATCCACTCCATTTGCTTCTCCAGCCCACGCCATGCTGGGGTTGACAGAGTGTCCTTACTCCTCCTTTCAGAGCTGAGCTGCCCGAATACATCCTGGACCTTGGCTATGTCGTTCCCGGTGACATCCACACACACATGGTGAAGATCACCAACACCGGGCACTTCCCCGCATCTTTCCGTGTCGATGGATATGTCCTGTATAACACAGGTAACCTGTGGTGGAGAGGCTTCACAGGGGCTTGAAGGAGCTATCTCTGACACATCAGCTGAAGCCATTGGTCACAGGGAGATTTGAGTACTTCCTTGGACAGCTTTTTCCTCCTTAGTACCCCCATGCTGGGTGCCCTGTTCAAGAGCCTGACTTCTGGTGAGCAGTGCCCAGAGACCTGCTCTGCCTGTGGCTGCCCTAGAAACTGATTGCAGGGGCCAGAAGGGCTGATCACCTTGATCGCCTCTCAGCATCTTCTGCTCTTGGCTCCCGTGAGCATCATCCCAGTTTCTTTGTGCACTCTGAGGGTTTATGTTGCAAACAGATGGACCCTCTGTGGTTCAGAAGTGCTTTGTTTAGAGTTCATAGTGCCAGAGCACTTCTGCTCAGCCTTTATTGACCGGCCTGTGGGATCCTCTGCTCTATGGAAAACAGGCTTCCCAAAGAGGCCTTGAGGTAAGGCTGCAGCTCCACCACATGGTGACTGCTGTCTCTGCGGGGTGGCCAGTCAGCTCTTCTAAGCCGCTGTCCAGGGAACACCCCAGCATTTGGTATCTTAGGTGGCAATTCTCCTTTGGAGAGGTCTATGCATCCTTTCCTCAGATGCCTGATGAAGGAATTGCTGGAGTTCCTTAAGCAATGTGATTGCTTTTTACCATGCAACCCCTGGATTCTTGCTGTGAAAGTCCTTTTGCTTTGGGCAGTGCCAAAGGGAGAAGAGCAGCTTCTCTGGAGATGCAAAGGGGTCTTTCCCAGAGCTGCCAGCCAGGACACCCCTGTGGCCTTACCGTGCTTCTGAGCTATTTCCTGTTGCTTGCATATCTCAGCTGCTTTATTTTGCTGTGTTCAGGCTTCAGCGTGTGCCTGGAGCGTGTGAAGCGCCTGCCCTCCTGTGAGAGCAAGACATTTGAAGTGTGCTTCGACCCACAAAGTGCCAACCTGCCCCTGGGAAAAGTGGATGTGCTCCTGCCCATCAAGGTACTCCAGCTTCTGGGGCAGGCAGCAGGTTGGGCACAGCAGCG
This sequence comes from Melopsittacus undulatus, assembly GCF_012275295.1. Classification (NCBI taxonomy): domain Eukaryota; kingdom Metazoa; phylum Chordata; class Aves; order Psittaciformes; family Psittaculidae; genus Melopsittacus; species Melopsittacus undulatus. The sequence goes on from NC_047545.1 coordinate 2,274,818, forward strand.
AGTATCGGGTGGGCTCTCAACCGGATGCTCTGTCCTTCTCTAGGTCAGAGGAGGCCCCACATTCCAGGTCCGCCTCCGTGCCATGGTGGCTGAGCCGTCCCTCTGCCTGTCCAGGGACAGGCTGGAGTTCTCCGCTGTCCATTGTGGGCAGTGCCAGGAAGAAACCATCCAGCTCCACAACACGTTCCAGGTCCCCTGTAAATGGTCCATCAGCATGAATGATCCTGTTCAGGAGGTAAAGCACAGACAACGTGTAACACACAACCTCTCAATTGGTTTCTCTTTGCCTCTCTTGCCTTTTGTGCCCCTCTGGCTGCCTGAGCACTTGGGCTGCAGCTCGCTTGAGGAAGCTTTTGAGGGTACAGAGCAAGGCTGGTTCACCTGGGCCTGTTCACTAGCTGATGCTTCACTTCTCTGCCGTCTTCACCCATTCCTCCTTCTCTGAGGACACTGCCTCCCCATCTGCCTGCCCTGCCAGCATGTTTGCCCTCCAGTTCTAGGCAGTGGTGGCCACGTCTGGGTGGGATGAAGGTGCTCCCTGCACCGTGCCAGCATCTCGGAGCACTGCAGGAACCGAGGGTCTGTCCTCACAGACCAAGGAGACCTCACACCACTGGTTTGTGTGCGCAGGTGGACAAACATCTGCCAGGGAGCGAGCACCAGAAGCTGCTGGAGGAGATGAAGTCTGTGCCCTGTGGCTTTGAGGTGCTGCCCTCGGCTGGAAGCCTCGCTCCAGGACAGCAGTGCCACGTCCAAGTCCGTTTTTCACCCACGGAAGAGGTGAGATTGGTGGGTGTCACGCCAGGAGTTCTGGCAGGGCAGTGTGGTAAGGGGAGGGCAGCCCAGGGAGCGGGGGATGAGCTCTGCCTCCATGTGGAGCTTCCTGCGCCTCAGTTTCCCCTGCACGTTCCCAAGCAGTTCGGGAGTCAGCTTAAATGATGGAGCATTCCCAAAGGCAGTTTGCATGTGGCCACTGTGACTTGGAAACTGGTAGCGTGTGACAGGATGGACACAAGTGCTTCCATGCCTGGGAACAGTCCCAGGGATCTCAATTGCTCATGGAGATTTCAGCGTCTTGTGTCTGGCTTTGACCAGAGGCAAGCACTGAGCAGAGAAGATGATCCTTATTTGTGCCCAGTGAGAGCTCAGGTGCCTCTTGCACACAGCTGATGTTTGCCTGGTGCTGCAGTGCCAGGACTGTGTCTGAGGAAGCAGACCTTTCTCATGAGCATTGCGCTCCCCCATGCCTAGGTGAAAACCTCTGATAGCCCATTTTAGATCCACCTGGGAGCCAACTGTCCAGTTATGCTCCACAGCAGGACTCGCTGCAGTTCCTGAGAGCCATGCAGATGCTGTAGCCCCTGCTCTAAGTAAATACCTGTTTTGGGTTCAGCTTGGAGGTGCTGACAAGACCCCTGACCCTGGGCGATTGTTGACTTGGAGGTGCTGTCAGCTGGGGCTTCACGGAGGAGCTTTCTGTGCTGCTTCTTTGCAGAAGTGCTACCGGGGCGAGCTGCAGATCCAGATTTGCCAGAGCAGCCAATGCCTGCAGGTGCCGGTCTTGGGACGTGGTCTGGAGCCACGGCTGGAGTCCATCCCTGCAGAGCTGGAGCTGGGACCACTGCTGCCCCAGAGCCATGGGGAAGAGGGGACAGTGGTGGTGAAGAAGCCCTGTGAGGTTTACTCAGTGCAGTTTGAGCAGCAGCACCTTGCTGAGGAGCAGGTGAGGGGGAAGGTCTGTGCACACTCTGTAGATTCCCAGCACTCCAGCATGGCCAGGCTTGTGCAGGGAGACAGGGGCAGTGCGCAGGGCAGATCCTGGTGGCCTTCCAGGGTTAGCCAGCTCTGCTGGCAGGCTGCAGAGGGACTTGGATAATCCCTGCCCCTGGGGGGAAGGAATGTGGGAGGGGATGGCTCGGCTGGGGAGCCTGCTCACATGGTGAAGGTCAAGAAACTCATCCTGCCTATGGTTTCTCTTCCCTCTGTGCACAGCTCCTACAGACACCGAAAGATGACAACAGCCCCAACAGCTTGTTGCTGCCTCCGTGTGCCACAGGAGAGAAGCTAACTGCTGAGGCCCAAGGAAGGGGCATAAAGATGAAGGTGAGATGAAATCTAAAGGCTAAAACTCCAGGTGGCAACCAGCATGGTTTTCTCATTTCCTCATATCTTCCCCAGCCTCCCATGGTTTGGGTTTCTGCCACGAGAGTAGCAGAAAGCCTTTTCTCCTTCTTTGCTTTGGCTTGATATCAATCCCTACCGCCTCAGGTTGACGTTGTGGATCCACCAGGAAAGGTGGTGAAGCTGGGAAACGTCTGCATTGGGCAGACGGTGAAGAAGATGGTCACTGTAGCCAACAAGAGTGCAGCCCCTCTCACCTTTAAGCTGAGGGTCACGTCCACCGTGCCAGAGTTGCAGGAAGCTGGGGTAAGGCCTGTTCCTTCTCTGCAGAGCACTTTGGTGTGCCTGCAGGGAGCGCTGAGCTGCTGTGGGTGGGAGCTAGTAGGTAATGACTGAGGTGTGGTCTGCCCTGGCTGCCTGTGCCTGCCCTGTCCTCCCTGCTGGCACTGCTCTGGCAGCAGATGCCTGCAGTGCGAATGCTTCAGCTGAGCTGGGTGCCAGGACTCCCCGAGAGCCAGAAGTGAGAAGGCAGCACAATTCCTCTAGCCTGTTTTAGACACATCCATCAGGATGCAGCCATGTGTTTTAGATCTGGAAAGGTGAGGGAGGTGAATCTTGAAAGAGGGAGAGTTGCAGCTCTGTTGGAACGTATGTGAAAGCTTTAGAAGACAGAGTTGATCTCGCCGTGACCAGGTGGACACATGGTAGAAAACACCTTTGGTATTCCCTAGGAATGCCTAGGAGGGAATGAGTGGGACTGGGGCAGTGCTGGTGGGGACAGAAGAGGAATTGGAAGCCTCTTCCCTGAGTGTGGTGAGGGAGGCTCCACAGCTCGCTTGCCAGATGAAATAGTCTCCACTCGTTTCTTCGGGTAGGTTCTGTGCTTGAAGCCCAGCAAGGATCTAAAGCTGAAGGGCAGAGGAGACACCTGCAAAGTGGAGGTGACCTTCTCCCCGAAGTGCCGCATGCAGCCGTTCAGCGGGGAAGTGCTGCTGGAGTGCCGCGGGCTGGTGCGCTCCCTCTGTGTGGTGCGGGGCTCCTGCCAGGGCAGCCTCGTGAGCCTGGACCAGGACCAGCTCAGCTTTGGAGCCGTGGTGCAGCAGAGCTACACGTGCCGGCGCGTCGTCATGCGGAACGCGGGCGACACAAGAGTCAGGTAAAGCAGCAGGTCCTGCCCAGCCTGAAGCCTTATTGCCAGGTGGCTCAGGGTCAGGCCTGAGATGTGGTGGGAAAGCCCACAAGAGACTTGGAGCCTCACACTGAGGCTTACACTGCCTTCACAGCTCCCCGTGGCTAATCCTTTCCTGTCCTTGTGCTTTCCTCGGCAAGGTTTATGTGGGACGTGGAGAGCTTCAAGCCAGACTTTTCCATCAGCCCCACAAAGGGTTACATCAGCCCAGGGATGGATGTCCCCTTGGTTGTGACCTTCCGCCCCTCGAAGCTGAGCCAGGCTGTCCAGTACGAGGGGCTGCGGTGCTTCATCCAGGGCAGTGAGGCGCTGCGGCTTACGCTGGCAGGATCCTGCGTGGAGGCCCCTGGCCCCAAAGAGGTAACGCAGCAGGGACAGGATGGGCCCCTGGACCCCAGCATCTGCACCACATCTCTCCCAGGGCAGGAACTGAAGGACACTTGCGAGCACAGACTCGCTGGTGCTGGGGTATCCCAGAGAGAAACTGCTGGGCAGGATTGCCAGAATTCCTGAGCCCTGTCATTGCCTTTCTCCCCTGTTCAAGGTGCTGCTCCTCCAGTGAGCAGCTCAGCTGTCCTGGCTCTGCACTGCAGCACCCGTGCCATGGGAACACCCTGCTGGGCTCTTCTGAGACCCTCCTCACAGAGCCACCCCACTGTATCCCAGCACTGCACCTGCAGCCACACTTCTCCCCCCTGCCGGGCCATGGGAGGGCATTCAGCAGTAGGAAGGGGCAAGACATCTGCATCCAGTCCCTGGGATGGGGCAGCCCGGGAGCTGTTGGCTCTTGCTCCCAAAGAGAGCGTGGAGCTCCTCTTCCTCCTGCCCACGAAGGAAGGGGCTGTGTGGCTGCAGATCTTGTCCTTGCACAGGAGTTTCCTTTCAGGACTCCCTGTTTCACCCAGCATGCGAAAGGCTTGTTCTGCTCCCTTCTTCAAGAGCAACCAGCTTGATTTACTCCAAAAGCTATGGCCAAAGCGTAATTTTTGCATGTGACAAGGAAAAGCTGCTCCCTGTGCTCCAGGTCCTGGTGCAGAGCCAGCGTGAGAAGAGTGGGAAGGGTTGTGGGTACGACCCAGCAGCCTCTGTGCTCCTCTGTTACAGACGCTGACTTTCAGCTGCCATGTGCGTGAGAGGCAGAGCCAGACCATCCTCCTGTCCAACCCGAGCAGCGAGGCCTGGACCCTGCAGCCCATCATTGAGGGGAAATACTGGAAAGGGCCTGAATTTATCCATCTGGAGGCCAGGCAAAAAGAAAAGGTCTACCAGGTCACCTACAGACCCCTAACCATGAGCTCTGAGAACAAGAAGCACCAGGTACGTGAGCTGTGCCAGCGTGTGCTGACCCTCGTGGCATGACCCTTGTAGCTCACCCTGCTTTGGGCAGGAGGTTGTCCGAGATGACCTTCAGAGGTCCTGTCCAAGCTGAAGGTGTCCTGTGCCCTCTGTTGGAAGCTGGGTTTTGTGGTGGCTGGGGGCCAGGCACAGGCAAAGGGCAGATGGGAACTCGGGCCTGACACCAAACGTGTTGGAGCAGCTGACCTAAAGAGCCAGGCTTTCTGAAGGCCAAGAAATGAAGTTTGTTCTGCGCAGCTCCTGGTGGCTGCTTGTGGCAGCCCAGGGGGCTCAGAGACCCCCACGCTCAGCGCACGGCTGCACAGGCTCTCCGAGCCCTGGGCACAACCACTTGTGCCTGTCCTTGTGCAGCTTGCAGGGAGCAAGAAGGGCAAAGCTGCCCTGCAGTTTCTCAGTGCCCTCCTGGCCGTGAACAGGCAAGTGGGAAACGAGAGAGATCTCTTGACAGTCATGCAGGAGCTGTGGGAGGAGCCCTTCCTGCAGGTCTCAGGCTGGGCACATGGGGGTGACTGGCCCCTCTGCAATGGTTTCTGTGCCACAAGCTCATAAATCCAAGGGGTCAGTTCAGAAGGGCTCTGGGGTGCTGGAGCTGCCGGGTCCTTGTCCCACTCCAGCTGACCTTACAGTAGGCCAGAACTGAGGTCAGAGATTTCTGGTCTCCGTCTCCAGGGTGCTCAGCAGATCTGTGCCCTTAGGGTTGCACGTGCTCAGCATGTCTTTAACGTAGAGCCTGCGTGAGGAGTCTTGCAGCTTTCAGCTGCTGTGGAGGCAGAGGAGATGGCAGAGGCAGGAGTCTGGGATCCACGGGCACCCAGAATGAGCATGGATATGAGCTTTCCATGGCCCACGGCTGGAGGGCCCCTGTTGTGCCAGTTTAGAGGCTGCTGTCTGGGCAGTGCTGTTGGGGTAAGGCCAGCAGGACTGAGGCAATGGAGCTCATCAGGGACGGGCACCCCCTGCCCAGGGCTGTCCCTGCATGAGCACAGGCTGGCAGGGATGTGCCCAGGTGAGTGTGGCCAGGAAGGGAGTGTTGGGATGTGCAGAGCAGCTCTGCTGCAGGGCCCGTGTCTCCTTGCTTTGCCCAGAGATGCTGCCTCTGTGTCCTGTAGCTGTGCCATGTCCTGTGGGCCATGCACCCACTCACAACCAGCTCTGAGCAGGTGCGATGCTGGTGCCTCCTCCTGCACGGGACAGGGCTGCAGGCAGAGCTCTGCCAGCTGGGCGTGCTGGAAGTTGCTGCAGTGAGAGCCTGAGGCATGGGGCTGGCCAGGGGTGCTCCAGAGCTGACTTGTCCTATTCGTTGTCTGTAGGGCTCCATCTTCTTCCCCCTGCCGGACGGGACAGGTTTACGCTACCACCTGGAAGGAACTGCTGAAGCCCCCAGGTGTTCAGGGGCCATTTCCCGGCAGGTTCCATGCAGGAAGTGCCACAAGGAGCTCATCCCTGTGTCCAACTGGCTGCACAGACCACAGAGGTGAGTCCAGCCCAGGAAGTCTGGAAGTGCCTGGAAGCTCCTTCCTGAAAGCTTGTCCCTCTCCTTGGCCATGTCTGCCCATACCCACGTTCTGCCTGTGCAGAGGCACCCTGGAGGGCTTTCCTCCAAGGGGGATGAGAGCTGGTGCCCTGTGCCTGAGGCACTGAGGGTGAGAGGGGCTGTATTGTACCCCCACTCGATGAGTGTCCTATGGGAGTCCTTCGTGTTGACCTTCACTGCATCCTTCTCACCCACAGGTTCCTGGTGGTTATTGACATGCTCAAACCAGAGAACCTGGAAAGCAGTTCTGTGCTGCAGGGGTGTTCCTACATGGACGTGCCAAGCTCTGCGAAGAAGGACTACCAGCTCACCTTCCTCTCCTACAAAGAAGGGGTCTTCAGGGCAAAGGTAAGTGAGGACACTGGTCTGCAGGGCCCTTCAAGGAGCTGTTGGCTCACTGAGAAGCTACACGCCTCTTCATACCTCCACGTGCACAGGTCCTATGAAATACCACATGTGCTTTCTGTGGTCTTGTGCTCTTCCTCGGTGGGTGCTCGTAGCCATTCCTGGAAGCAGGACGCTGAGCTCAGTGGGCTGTTTTGGGTCTGTTTTCATGTGTGGAATGAGCAGCCCTTCCCTTTCTGTCTGATTTAGGTGACCTTCCTCAATGAGACAACCGGAGAGTACTTGTTCCACATGGTGACTTTCAAGGCGGTGGCTTCAGGACCCATGGGCACTATTCAAATGAGCACCGCTGTTCGGCAGAGAGTGTCCTCCAGCGTCAAGGTGGACAACCCTCTGCCTGTCCCGGTGACGTTTGACATCAACTGCAAAGTGCCCGACGTCAGCGTTCCCCAGCACTTTACTGTCCCTGCACAGTCGAAGGTAGGGGCAAAGCTCCTCTGGCTCCCTCTGCTCTCCCTGCTCCTGGCTGGAGGGGATGCTCTTGAAGGCTGATGCCTGAAAGGAGCCATGTGGGGCTTCCTTCCGTGGTGGCAGCTCCCTGCCGATGATCTAGAGAGGGAGCAGTGTGTGAGAATATCCCCAGTGGGCATCATCCTGCGCTGGTGGAGCCTGCCCTGCTGCCCCCTGGAACACGCTGCAAGTGGGCCTCACGTGGCAGGTCCTTGTGCCACGTGCCCCTCATGTAGTGTGGTGCTTCCAGCTGTGAGTGGCTGCAGGACAAGCCTCAGCCCATGGCCAGGTTGTCTGCAGCCTGGATTGACAGGAAGTGGTGTGTGCCCTGGGGGAGCACAGGGGTTTTTATGGTGGGAAGCTTCTGGCATCGTGCTGGAGGGCTGTGAGCTGTTGGGATCTGTCCCTATGTGAACCGTCCCCCAGAAGGAGCAAGGCTGTGCCCAAGAGAGGGGAGTCAGAGTGGGGAAGGCAGCCCAGCCTTCGGGCACTGCCCGAGCACAGCAGGGACCAGCTGCCCCTTGTCAGGCACACGTGTTCCCTGCCTCTGCCTGACAAAGTGGCTTTTTCCTTCCTTCCTCCCAGGCGGATCTTGTCTTGGAGTATCAGCCCCTGCAAACGGGTGAGAGCAGCGGGCAGCTGGTGCTCCAGAGCAGCGACTTGGGCTCTCTGTTTTACACGCTGCAGCTGAAAGCCACCTGGAGCAGGCCAGAGAAGCCCGTGTATTTCCGCACCAGGCTGGGCTCCCGTCAGACCATCACCACCAAAATACGGCATTTTGCCCAGCAGAAGACCGAGTACCTCGTACAGGTGAGCGCGGCTGCTGGGGCTCTGGCTGGGAGGCAGCTCCTCTGGCCAGCACCAGCCCTCTCCACCAAGGGCTCCAAGTGCCTCTGGCTTGGGGTGGCAGAGCCAGGGTGGCCATGTGAGCCCAGGGTCCTCCCACTGGTGTGGGCTTGTCACCAGCTGCACTGTCCTCCCTTGCGGGCCCGTGTCTGCTGCCCTGGTTGGAGCTGCTTCTGCAGGCGCCACGGTGCCTGGGCTTGCTTCCCCCTTGCAGCCCAGGTCTGGCAGTCGGGCGTCTTGGGGCTTGGGTGCAGGGTTGTCCCTGCTGGGCACGTTTGCACAGTTCTCGTGCCCATTCCCCGCAGGCACTCACCAGGAGTGTGGTGTGGGTGGGCCAGGCCAGGGCCAGGGGACCATCGTGTTCTTCCCGAGGTGCTGGCTCTGCTGTTGTGACCCACCCCCCATGGTCTCTTGTCTCCCCTGCACAGACCGACTGTGCCGACTTCCAGACGGCAAAATCCATCAGTGCGGCACCCGCCAGTGCTGGGGGCTCAGACCTGAGCGTGGAAGTGACCTTTGAGCCCTGCCACCTGGGCGAAGCCAAGGCCACGCTGCAGCTCAGCTCTGCATTGGGCGGGCAGTACTGCATCCCACTCATTGGCCTTGCGCTGCCCCCTGAAGCCCAGGGCCCCTTCCTCATCCCAGCCGGCGGCACCACCTCCATCTCCTTCAGGAACGTCTTCCGGAAGGCCACGGCGTTCCAATACGCAGTGAAGCACCCGGGCTTCACCGTCAGGGCCCCCGAGGTGCTGCGTGCCAAGAGCAGCACCACCATCACCGTCTCCTTCGCGGGCGGCCCGGCTCCTGTCACCAGCAGGCTGGTGGTCTCCTGCCCTGGGGGCTCCTGGACCTACCACCTCCGGGGCCTGCCCTCCCCCCGCAAGTGAGCAGCTGCCCCCGGCCCTTCCTGCCACGTTCGTGCTCTCTGGAGCAAATAAATGTCATTTAACATCCTCCCACACGACGTCCTTGTCTCTAAATGGGAGAGACGTGAATTTGCTGGATGGACACCCGGTGGACAAGGAATTGGCTGGATGACTGCACGCAGTGAGCTGTGGTCAGTGGCTCTATGTCCAACTGGAGACCAGTGAGGAATGGTGTCTCTCAGGGGTCGGTGTTGGGGCAGACCCTGTTCAACATCTTTGTCGGTGACAGACAGTGGGATCGAGCACCCTCAGCAGGTTTGCTGACGACACTGAGCTGTGTGGTGCAGTCAGTGTGCTGGAGGGAAGGGATGGCATCCAGAGGGACCTGGACATGCTGGAGAGGAGACCAACCTCCTGAAGTTCATCAAAGCCGAGTGCAGCTCCTGCCCCTGGGTCAGGGCAATCCCAAGCACAGCTACAGGCTGCATGGAGAAGTGATTCAGAGCAGCCCGAGGAGAAGGGCCTGGGGGTCGGAACATGAGCTGGCTTCAGCATGGGCTGAGCCCAGAAACCCCCTGTGTCCTGGGCTGTATCACCACCAGCATGACCAGGAGGTCAAGGGAGGTGATCCTGCTCCTCCACTCTGCTCTCATGAGACCCACACTTGGAGCACTGGATACAGTTCTGGTGTCCTCAACAGAAGGATATAGAGCTGTTGGAGCAAATCCAGAGGAGGGCCATGAGGATGCTAAGGGGGATGGAGCAGCTGCTGTACAAAGACAGGCTGAGAAAGTTGGGGCTGTTCAGCCTGGAGAAGGGAAGGCTGCGTGGAGACCTCATAGCAGCCTTCCAGTATCTGAAGGGGGCCTACAGGGATGCTGGGGAGGGACTCTTGATCAGGGCCGGTAGCAATAGGACTGAAAGCTGCAGATCTCAATGTGTATATTGTAATACCTGCTACTCCACTGATGAGCTGACTCTTACCGTGGTTGAAGTGATCTTGGAATGATAAGGGAATGTCCTGAAAGCATCAGCTCAATGCTTCAAGAGCAGCTGAAGCAAATGAGGTGCTGGCAATCTTCAAAGCAGGAATTCAAGATAAAACAGAAGGCACTGGTATGCCACCAAACCAATAGTGTGCTCTCAGCTGGAGTGCAGCATGTCACTTGACTCCCTCATCTCACTTAAAGGAAATGGAAAGGCAGTACAACTGGAAGAAGTCTGGAAAAGAGTGGCAGGCATTATTTTAGCCATGGAATAACTTCAGTAGGAAGAACCAACTTGTTTTCTTCATCCTGGATCTTTGCCCCATTTGGCCTTGAGGGAGAAGGGGGAATGAAAAAGTCTGTTCCTCTTTCTCTGTAGTTTTAAAGCAATAAGCAGCATACAAAAGTTAACAGCAACTATTATTCACTGGCCCTCCCAGTAAGAAAACAAAGGAGTGTGGGATGAAGGGAATAAGTGGTGGGTGCAACACAAACCCAAAGAACTGGTTCTGGACAGAGTATGTCATTGACATTGTTGCCACAGGGTGTTTCTGTAGGTTCAGAAATATCAGGATGAACTGATAGAACAACAATCTGTTGGGGTGTATTAAATAGAGAAGCCTTTGTGTTAGGCAGTTCTGCAAGTGCATGGAGGCAAAGAAGACATTCAGGGAGCTGTGCTACATACTGCCTTTGCTTATTAAACTCTTTTTTTCCCCAAGAATTTAATTTCTTTGACTGATGTGGAGGTGAACGTTTGGTCTGAGCTAGTATCCCATTTTATAGGAGGAGCTAGAAAAGTGCACGTGAAGAGATGTCATAGGTTACGATAATAAAGGGCCTTGAGCAGCAGGAATCCTAATTCAAAAGCACACAAAAGCTCTGAAAAACAAGAGAAAGTGGAGATTGAGGTTGTTCTTAATTATCCTTTAGTGTGTCCCGATAGACTAAATGGCATTTCTTTGTATTCTTAAAGACACAGCTCAGGTCTAGTGCTTTCAAACACTGTAGCCGCTAACTGATGGCTTCCTTGTATGTGAGGTTGTACCTTCTGAAAGCCAAAACAGAACATATTTTATTAAAATCAAAACCTGTAAGTAACAGAAGGTAAAGGTGTCTTTAGTTGTTTATCTTCCTTGTTTACAGCTTTAGTTTACTGTTAACTGCTTTATGGGTAATCCTTGTCCCTGGCATTTGTGGAAAGAGATGGAGCTAACAGCTGTCACGTTTTCATTAGATAAGAACTGAAAGATCTGGAACAGAGGCAAAGAAAAATCTTCTGCACTTATGGAAATAACACTTGTAGACATCATTTGTGATGTCTTGTTTCTTGCACTTGCAAAATGTTGTGTGGCTAGAAATGCCTCCTGTCAGTCATCGGTATATAAGTTTGTAATAGTTTTGATAGCAGATTGTATTTACATGACGTGTTGCTTCTTCCCAGATTCTGCAGCAGGTGGTGCATGGGTGCAGTGAGAGCATGCTAGGGACAATGGCACTGACAGCTTGCCAGTTCATGGAAGAACCCGGAATGGCAGTGCAGAGGCATTAATCTAAACATCCTTCTAACAACAACAGCAAGTTTGAGGTAAGTTAGACCTGCAGTGTAGTACAGTGCATTTGCATGGCTTGAAGAGTTCTAAACCATCAAGGTGGTTGAAGCAGAAATGTCAGTGAGCCATGTGTTTACCTGTGGGACTTTGTGCTTGAAGCCCCTGTGAAATACCTGTTCAGCCTTGCTTTTGGAAGGGCTGCTGCTGGATGAGTGGGGCCTTGCCCTGTAAAGAAATAGGTTCAGTAAGTCACATTTATTTAATCTCCTTCAATCATGTGAAAGTGCATAACTTCAGTGGTTTTGCTACAGGTGTGTTTGCAGCAGATCATATTCTTAAATGGTCTCAGGGCCTTAATGAACAAATATTTCTACCCTTTCAACCCAAGGTTCATTTCCGTTTGCCTGTTACTTCCTTGTGCTGTCAGATGAAAGCTGGGAGTGGAGTCTCATTTTTCTTGTCTCATCATTTTAGGCTATCTTATCCTGACACAAACAATTCTTATTTTCTTCTCTTGATATTGTTTGAAAGCTTTTTCCTAATACAGTTTAGTGAGTAATTGTTGCCTCTGGGCAGTCTTGGGGTTTGTCATTTATCTGCAGCTCTGACTCTCCTGATTTTTGTTGTTTAAAATGCATAGAAACCTTTAGGTTGTGGCAGTGGAGATCAGTATCAGCCACAATTACCACTTCTAATAAAACCCTAGCCATTAATTTGACATGCTTAAGAGCTAATGCAAACAATAGGCCATGCTTTACATTTGTTAAATTAGCTCTGGATAAAAAGATTACAGAGGGTTGTTTGGTTTTGGGGGGATTTGTTGTTGGTATGGTGAAAGTGAAGTAGCTCTTTGGTAAAATAGTATTGCAGGATGCAAAGACCATATGTTTATTTCTCAGGATGAAGTTCACATTCCTGGTGCTATCTACCTCTCCATCAAATGTGACTCTCAGTGTAATACAGAAGAGGGCTGTGATGAGTTGCTCATGTCCAGCAGCAGTGATTTCCAGCAGGATCGACTCAGCTTCCGTGGGTCTCCACAGAAGTGGAATGACTTTGAATGCCCAGGTGAGTATGCTGTGTTTCCAAGTGCAGATGTGTAGGCTATTGATGGTGTTTTGGACTCTCAAGAGAAACTAATGACACTTGTATGTAGATGTTCCTGAGATGGGTGGGAAGAAAAGACAATTGTTTTCCTGTCCCAGCCTGTTTGCTCTGAGGTGCTGCTCTTGCATTTGTTTCTTGAAAGCAGGCTCATCTGCTGTTCTGCTGCTTGACCTTTTTTTTCCCACCCTTTGGTCAAAGCATGCACTCAGTGACTGGAAGCAAATGTTGCTCTGGATTCTGTTCCAGCACAGTCCTTGTTCTGCACAACATTCACTTACATTGTTCCTGCCTTCTCTTACTTTCCACAAGAAGCACATTGGTAAAAGCCCAGCAGATAGGCTTATCTCTTCTCCCTGCTACACAAGTGCTCAGGTAAGGAGTGTGTGCCCGTGCCTTGTCTCCAGGTGTTGCCACAGAGTACAGCTGAAAAAACCTCACTCAGTTGACTGAGAGCTTCAGTCTCTTCTCTCCTAAGCCTGGTTTTGATAACACAGGAGCAAATGCTGGTGAGCTGAGGGATGACATCTTCAAGTTGTTTGAACCCACTGAGCACCATGACATTGCAGGAAGCTTTTGACTTCGGGTGCTGTCAGTAGCTGGAAACAGGCGTAGGAGCTCTCTTAGCAAAGCAGCTTGGGTGATAAAATGCATGTTAGAAACTAATGTGTTAGAGACGTTAGGAGGAGCTCTCCCCCGTGTCTCCTGGCGCCCCAATGAAGAATACCTGCTTGTCAGCTTGGAAGCTTTGTTGGCAAGTTTGTGCCTGGAGTTTTCTCCCAGTCACATCCGACCTGGCCTTGAACCCTGACAGGGATGGGGCAGAATACTTCAGCTGGCATTTAGTATGGAATTCCAGGGCTCCTGTGTTTAATCGGATCAGTGCTAAGCTGTTTGAGTGCTACCTGTCTCTGCTCCTTACACAGAGGGAGTAGCCCAGCAGTTGTCTGTGATTTTCAAAGCTTTGGTCAAATGTACAGGGTTTTTTGTGCTTTTAAAAAATAAAAATAATCATTTCTTCCCTGTTGTGTTTATTACTTGGCCTTTATTTTCCTGAGAATTTTACTAGCAATGGGTGGAAGTTCCTGAGAGGGGAGTTAATAATCAAGATCCTGTAGAGCTTTGAATTGTTAGGACACGGGTGGTCCACATTGTGTTCTCCTCTTCTGTGCCCGACACAGTTGGTGTGTGTCTCCTCCTGGGCACCAGAGTGAAAAGTGGTACCTGGTGCCTGCAAAGAGGCTGCTGACACGAGTGTGTACTGCTGTCTTCTGCTTGTCCTGGGGGTGACACAGACGGTGCTCCTGCTGGTACAGGTGAGAGGGAAAACAATCAATCAATGAATTAATCAAACAGTTAAATCCATCCAACCTCTCTGAGCCGAGTTAGTTCTGCCAAAGTAAAGGGGCTTGTCCCAGTGCATCTGGGAATGGAGAGAAATAACCTATTTCAGCATAGAAATATAACTGTAAGGCTAGAATAGGTGTTTATAAGGATGTTACTGCTGGAACAGCATGGCTGGCCCACTGCTGCTGAGGGAGAGACAGGCAGGAGTTGGGACTGGCCTTAAACTGGAAACAAAGGCTAAGGTGTGACTGAATTAGCTACCCCTGACATTGCATAGGAGCCTGCTCTCTGTTTCCCCTTTCCTTCTGCCAGGAAGAACCTACACATTTAGAGCAATGTACATTTGGGTTTGGTTTGGTTTTGTAAGAGCCACTCACCAGGTGCTGATGTAAACTACACCTTTGCAGGTTCTTCCTGAGATTAAACAATGAGCCAATGTGCTCCTGATAGCACAGGCCTTCCCCTTCACTGCTGTGTTGTGTAAGATGAAGCAGTGAAGCACACCCAGTGGGAGAACGGGTATTGAATTTACTTTGGAGAATGGGCCGTGTAATTCCCAGGAAGAGGATATGAGGGATTGTGAGAGGATGACTCCTGTGCTGAACACATAAATGTATTGGTTTTCACAAATCATGGGTGTTGATGTGTGAACTGTGTCAAGAGTCCCTTAGAAAGAAAGAGTGTTCCCTGACTAAAAGCATCCCTCTGATGATGTGATGGTGTCACCTGTGGTTCCTGCAAATCCAGAACATCAGATGCTCATGAGTTTGGCTCAAGGAAGCAGAGAGACTTGTGGAAAGGCCCCCATAGGTATTGCTGGGAGGTACTGAGGGAGTTTATGCTCTGTGTGAAAGCAGTTTCCTGCAGCTGCCCAGCTGGAGGGGGCTGGCAAGAGGACAGTGGACCTCAACAGAGAAATGTCATTAGGTTACTTCAGAGGCCACTGCTTTAGCTTTCCCTGCAGTGGCTAAGAATTACCACGCAGGCAACACACGGCAGATCAGCTGTCATATGGCAACGCTTTACACTCACAGGATGTATCTTGTAGTGTGCAAATCAAGCCTTGAATGCATGGTCCCTAAAGCACAAAGCAAGAGATCATCCCTGACTCGGATCTTTTATTGATAGGAAGAACCAGTGAGACTGTAGAGCAGTGTTTTCCCCTGGCTCTCAGAAGGAATTGTACAGCAGCCCTGGTGCTGTGTTTGCACGAGCAAACAAGTAGCTGTAATTTAGCACCAGAATGGCTTTGCCATGGAGTAGGTGGAAGTTGTAAAGTAAATCATATCTACCCCTCTAGTTAATTTTCACTTGCAAAGGTTTTCTAGTGTGCAGATAAGGTGTGTGTGCATCAGGTAAGCTGTATGTTTTCCTGAATCCCATCGTGCCAAAAAGGGGCTGACAAGAAAACTGGAGGGGGACTTCTTACAGTGACAGGACAAGGGGGGGTTGCTTTAAACTGAAAGAGGGGAGATTCAGATTGGATACTGGGAGGTTGTGGGGGGGGAATCACTGAGAGTGGCCCTGGCACATGTTGTGTAGAGAAGCTGTGGCTGCCCTATCCCTGGCAGTGCTCAATGCCAGGTTGGACACGGTCTTGGAGCATCCCGCACTAGTGGAAGGTGTCCCTGCCGTGGCAGGGGGTTTTAACTGGATGAGTTTAAAGGGTCTTTGCAACCCAAACCAGTCTGGGATTAGTGTTCTGTGGGTTAGCTGGTTTCATTGATGGCTGTTGCTTAGAGTAATTTGATTGCTTTGCCAAAGACTTGTACATATCTGAAGGGTGTTCTGCTGCCTGCTGAAAGTTCAACTGAAACAACAGCTTTTCATCAATTTAAACACATCCAGCTCAGTTAGCTGAAGATCTTTGAGTCAGTCATTGTTCAGAAAGGGTGCAAAGAAAAGGGACACACCTGATACGATAGTCTATTAAGTGAAGTGACTAAGCTGAGGTAGCCTTAACTAGGCATTGTGTTTTCTTCATAGCCCAGTCTGCCTCTGTGAATGTTCTTTTCCCTCTGAAGCACTTCTGTTTAAGATTCGCATTACTTTGCATGTTTCTGAACTGCAGCAGGTTTTGAGATGAGGCTGTTTTGGCTGCGGGTTCTGTAAAGCGAAACCTTCACCTTTTCTAAAGTCTTTGCTGTCCCCACTGCAAGAAGAGTCTGAAAGAAGATGGTCCAGTAATGACAACTGCAGCGCGTGACAGTGCTGAGGGCTTCTCTTTCCTTCCGCTGTAAGACAAGTGTTGTGCCAAGATCTGCTGTCCTCGCACTCCTCTGTCTGCAGGAATGCACACACAGTATATCCCCACCTGTATTTACACACGTATCTATGTCTGTGTGTGTTGTGTTTAACCCTGTGCCATTGCCCGGCCCCACCTCGGGCTCCTCCGCTTGGAGGTGCAGCATCCCGAGGGTCCCCTCGTTGTCTGTCCCCCGGGGGCGGGAGGGGGTGGGATGCTGCCGCCGGCCGCATGGGGGCGCTGCGGGGCAGCGGCCGCGGGCGGTGACACCGACGCTCGCCCCGCCCCCGCGCCAACGTCCACCAATGAGAGCGCCCGGGCGGCTCCGCCGGGCCCATTGGCTCCGCCTCCGGCCACGCCCCGGGCCGCGGCTGTAACCATGGAGACGTGCGGCGAGACGGCCAGAAGGGCTCCCCCGAGGGAGGCCGCCTGGTGACGTCACTTCCGTTTCCGCAGCGGTCAGGTGGGCTGCGGGCAGTCGGTGCAGCTCCGGGGCCGGGAGCGGGCGGTGTGTTCGCTGCTCCTCCTGTCCATGGCGAGAAGCGAGCTGGAGTCTGTGCGGGCCGTGGACGGGCCCTGCGTGCCCAACTGCTGCAGAGTGCTGCGGCTGCACGGCCGCAGCTTGCCCAGGTGAGGCCGGGGGGCAGCCGATGGCCGGGCCGCTTCTAACGGTGTGGGCGCTGTGGCGGCGCCTCAGCGAGGGGGGGGCCGCGGCCGGGGTAGGGAGGCGTGAAGGCCGAGAGGTGCTGGGATGGGGCTGAGTGCTGGGCCGAGAGAAGGAGCCTTGGAACTGCCTGCGGGCTGGGCGCGTTCCGCGGGGTGAGCAGCTCCTCCTGACCCCCTGTGAGCCCTGAGCTCGGCCTCTCCCATTGCTGCCGGTGCTTTGCCTGCGAGGGCCATGCTTGGATTCATAACAGTGCCTTGGGCAGCGTGGTAGGGAGACGGTTATAGTGGTGTGTGAGGGGAGCAGCAGTTGGTGGGGGAAGGCCGGCAGCTGTGCAAAGGGGTTGGGGTCGGTGTCTGTGCGGCATTCACCTTTCTGGGGGATAAATAGAGCGCCGTTCTCAAGTGCTAGGTGATGTATCCGTTGCTGGGGCTTTGGGCTCTGCGTTGGTCACAGGGTTCTGGTAAAGCTGTGAAGTTTTAAGAAGTTAATGGTAATGTTGTCTGTATTGGGTAGAGTGTAAAAGGCAGCCTGGGAGAAAGGGGGTTTATAGAAAACAGTGTTTGTCATCTTTTCCCAGTAAAATACAGAAACCAGTCGTGAAAGACAGATTAGGCTGAGGTCCTGATGGGAAAGAGAATGGGTTATCCAGAGTGTATTTAAAGGCTTTTGGTTCTTGCTTTTCATACCTGGAGCGAATTCTCTGTATTGACAGGATAGTGGAAATCAATATTGGTAGACGGCAAATGTGAGGAAAATAAATGGGCTGTCATTTTGAGTGACTTGTTAAGGGATTCTTACCCAACCATTTGTGTTTTGAAGGTTTTCTGAGCAGCGTGAGTTCAACAAGCCAAATGATGACCGTGTTCTTCATGTGGTGGCCAAGTGTGCCCAGGCAGTGATGGAAGAATTGGCGGCTATTGTTACTGCTTATGGGCTGAGTGATGAATACAGTTTTGTCTTCAAATAGAAGAGTAGGTGGTTTAAAAGAAGAGCGAGGTAACAGCTGCTTTGATGCTCCATCTCTAAGCCTCTAGTTCTTTAGGTTTGTCTTTATCTACAGACAGAAGTGAAGAGCTGGGCTGTGTTTGGGTGCATACACTATATCTAATTCAGGTTCTTCATGTGAGGCTTTGCTCATGATCTTTCAGGAAAATCTGTTCAGTGATACAGAGATTTAAAAACCAAATTGATGATAGAAACATTGGAAACAAACATTGATAGAATAAACATTCTTTTACCAAATGTTACCTTTGCCAAATTTCCTTGATTCTCAGTACTTCCTGTTCTTTAAAAGACTCTGGTTGCTGCTCTGTTGGGCTATTACTTAAGAAATGCTGCTGCCCACCAGAACAATAGGTACTTACACCTCCGATAATAGCAGCTACAAATCACATTGATGTATTTCTTTCTTTTTCCTTTTGCTTTGTGTTTGCAAGCAAGGTCATGACTCGTGTGGTCTCCCAGTTTGCCTGAAGTTATGTTTCCTATTGGAAGGATTACTTCAAGGACCAGCAGCTTCTGCACCCACCAGGATTTGATGCCAGGCTGGTATCCCAGCCACTAGAATTTAAAGGGCTACCTCAGCTGGAGACAAGCAGAATGTAAGTGTTTCTGGAAAACAGATTTGTGCAGTTGAGTTGTCTTTGCCTCTGAATAGAAATGCCTTTATTGCCAGTGTGTATAGTAATCAGTGAGGGAACAGCAGGTAGGGCGGTAGTTTTAAATCAGCAATATTAGCATCATTTTGGGTTCTGTATGCATACAGAAATATAGGCTGGAATTTGGAGCCTTCAGGTTACAGCCATATTTGTTGCACCCTGGGAGTGAGTTCAGCACAAGAAATATTTCAGATGTTAATAGAATGAATTTACTGCTTTTTGTGTTCCAAGTTTGTTTAGCCAGGGGAATCTTGAAGAGATGTGGATGTTCAATCAGTGCTGTATATTCCACACCAGAACACACCATTGGATTTACTTCCTAGGCATTTGTTGGTACCTAATCCCTATTGCTCAAACGAAGGCAACTTACTTGTTGCACAGAAACACCCTTCACTCGCTGCTCTCCAATTTCAGAATTACACAGAAATGTGTCTTTCTAGTCATTCTTACGATATGCAGTACCTTAAGAATGAATCAGAAAGATGATATCATCTCTAGCAACTGGTATTATTAATTCTGTTTTATTCCTGGCTGTTTCTTGAGTACAACTCTGAAACTAAAGCTGTTTTTTTCTGAGTAGTCACTCAGATTTGGTAAATACTCTTTCTCTCTTTTTTCTTTCTCCGTAGGCCCTATTAAGAACCTTTATAATACAGTGTTTTGGATGCTTGCACAGCGAAATGGTTTGACACCAGTGCAAGCACAGGATAGACTGCAAGTGAGAGTCTCTTTAGATCATGTTTTTTTCCAGCTAGAGGGAAAATCATAAGATTTGTAAAGCTGGACTTGCCTACCCAGCAGCCATGGCTGGATTGTCTGTTCTTACAAGAATAATTTTGTGGATGTAGATTCAACAACTTCTTCAATTGTACAGATGCTGATGTGATTAGAAAACAGTGTATTTTAGGGCAGGTATTGGTAGGATTTCAATCCTTCAGTAGCAAGTTCAGAAACCATAGAACTGTCATACAAACATCTGGTATATGTATGCATGAAGTCTTATGGCAGGATTCAGCTGGTATTGTCCCAGTCCCTTCTGGAGGATTTTGCCTCAATGTGCAGACTTGAGCAGATCATTTTGTCCTGAGTCTGTTGACTTTTGTCGGTTTGTCTGGAAAATGTAAGCAAACAGACAACAAAACCTTCTCTGTATTAACATCCTCACTTGGCAGTTGGAAATAATTCCTCTGTTGGAAGAGGCCGTTAAACCCTGTGACTTCAAGGTGAAAACCTGCCCTAAATGTCAGTATCATCCAATGTTCACCCTTTTTCTACGCTAGAGATTGAGTTTGTTTGTTTTTCTATAAGAGTGTTTTCCGTTTTCATTTCCTCTCAGGTGACTTTGGCTGGAGATGAGAATGAAGTACTCTTTTCTGCATTCAACATCAGCTACAACAATGAACCTCTGATGTACAGAGAAGGAACTGTCTGAGTATGTGGCAAAAGGTAAAAAGCTGCATTACCACTTGCTTCACGCTCATGGTTCTAGTAGGGATGCTATGGCAAGTAAGCTGCACTGTGAGATCCCCAGCTATATCCCAAATATATGTCTATGTATTTAACATATGTCTATGTATTAACTAAGCATATTTACCCTATAATGATGTGTGAGCTTATTATTTTTGGAGATATATTTGAGAGATGTGTATCTATAAGCATAGTCTAAAAACTGGTCTTTGAAATGTGACTTAGGTACAAATTATGACTGTTGAGCTACTCCATGTATCAATGGCTGAGGGGTGTTGGATTGGATGATCTCCAGAGGTCCCTTACAGCATTAAGGATTCTGTGAATTACACAAGACTGATGTTTTTGCTAGACAAACCTACTTTGTTTAATGAATTGTGCCCTTGGTTTCATAGTGTTACCAGCTTAGAAAATGCAGAAACTATTCTGCTTCCTGAAAAATGACGTTTTAATGACTGTTGTCATTTTGATATGACAATTGTTGGGGCCTGTGTCAGACTAGATCCCAGGTATTTCCTCTGCAAAGGAATTACGGCCTTTTGACCTAGTGTTTCTTCGTTTGGCCTACTATTACTTTGTTTGACCTAATTGGAATGGATAGAGGCTTCCACCTGGAAATACATTCCACTTGTTCCTTATGCATATTTGTTTCTTGGTAATGACGTTTGCATGGTTTTCCATTTGCTTTCTATAGCTCCAACTTCAATACTCTATGTTATTCAGGAACATTTGCAATCAGGTGACTTTGCAGGTCATTTCTTCAAGCCATGTGATGATGACATGCAGTTTCAGCTGTTCATGGTTGAAGTGAGAACAGGCTTTCAAAAGATGCTATGTAGTGTGCTATAGGGTTGCCAGTTGTATTTTTGTAGCTTTGGTTCTTGTCCGTTTGTGAATTCCATCTGGATCTCTTTGCTGTCTGCTGTATTTTCAGGTTAATGAAGTCATGAGGAAGAAGGTGAAACTGCCAAAGGAAGCAGAAAGAAGAAGAGGACAGTTCAAAGCAGAGGAGAAAATAATACATTTTTTTGTTTGTTTCCTTCAACTGTGATGGGCCAGACTGGGATCATCAAACAGTGTGGGTTGGAAGGGGCCTTAAAGATCATTGTCCTGGGTTCAGCTGTAGCAGTCATTTTTCTCCTTAGTAGCTGGTGCAGTGCTGTGTTTTTGGCTTTAGCCTGAGGACAGTGCTGGTAGCATCAGCTGGAGCCATGGGTGAGTTAAGTAACGTTCACTCCGATCAAGGACTTTTCAGTCTTTTCCTCTGTCAGTGAGGAGGGGCACGAGAAGCCAGGAGGAAGCGGAGGCAGGACATGGGACCGAAACCAGCCAAAGGAGTACGAACGACAGCACGTCATGGCCACTATATAAACTGGAGAGAGGTGCCTGGAAGGCCCAGATGGCTGCTGAGGTTGGGCTGGGTATGGGGTGGTGGGTGGTTGTATTCTCACCCCTTGTTATTTCCCTTCTCATTCTTGTTACTGGGGGCAGCAGTAGTGGTTTTGTATTAGAGCTGTCTCTGGGGCCCCCCTTCTCTCTGTCTCTTAGTGGGGCCCCCCTTCTGCCTGTCTCTTAGCGGGGCCCCCCTTCTGCCTGTCTCTTAGGGGGGCCCCCTTCTGCCTGTTTCTTAGCGGGGCCCCCCTTCTGTCTGTCTCTTAGCAGGGCCCCCCTTTCTGTCTGTCTCATTGTGGGGCCCCACTTTTGTCTGTCTCATGGCGGGGCCCCCCTTCTGTCTGTCCCTTTGTGAGGGCCTCCCGTCTTTCTTTTTCCAGGGCCACTGTCTGTCTCTTACCACCAGTAATAAAAATGATAAGGGAAATAATGAGGTGAGACAATACAATTGTTCTCCACACGCTGACCACTACCCAGCCCAACCCAAGCAGTGATCTGGGCTTTCTGGGTACCTCCCTTCAGTTTATACACTAGCCATGATGTGCCTGTGGTATGGAATACCCCTTTCCCTAGCTTGGGTCTGGTGTCTGGTCTCTCCTTCTTCCCAGCTTCTCATGCCACTCCTCACTGGCAGAGCATGAGACTGAACCCCCTGATAGGAGTAAAAGTGACTTTAACACACCCATGTCTTCGCTGATTGCTGTCGGCATTGTTCTAAGACTGGAGTCGAAATCGCAGCACTGCACCAGCTACTAAGAAGGAGACAAACGATTGCTACAGCTGAACCGAGGACAGTCATTCAGGTCCAACCCCTGCCATGCGGAGGGACACTTCCCACTTGAGCAGCTTGGTCTAAGTCCCATCTGAGACAAGGGGGTGGCACAAAATTCCCAAATGGAATCTATAAAACTTTAGAACCAGTTTTAAGCAATGTTAAGTTTGATGGCTTTGTAACAGTAGCAATGGAAATTTACTCAGGTGCCTGATGCACAGAAAAACAAATCGAGTGCAGCTGGAGAACAGCCTGAGGGTTCTTGGACAAGATGAACCGTTACAGTTGATGTTGTTTTAGACCCTGTGACCTTAGTACAAAATGAATGTAAGAAGAAGAGGCTCGAAGAACAGGATCCAAGGCTGAGGAGTATCTGGGAATGGCAGGGGTCCAGGATGGGCTGCAGAGAAGTAGAAGGGCAAGAGGATTGTTACGCCTGTGATGTTAATGAACCAATGAAGCTGGTGTGAGCATCTACTGCGCGTGCTTCAAAGGCTGCCAGAAGGGATGAAGATTGTTGGAAGAAGTAAAGGACCCTCAGAGCCCAGCACCACAATTCTGTGCACAGGTGGGGAACTCTCTGGAAAATAATGTAATCCATACGTGGCCTCATGACTATGTATGTATGCCCAGGGACTCTATAAGGATGGCTTGTGGAGCAAGATGGGGACTCACGTTAGGAGGAGCTCTCCCCCGTGTCTCCTGGCGCCCCAATGAAGAATACCTGCTTGTCAGCTTGGAAGCTTTGTTGGCAAGTTTGTGCCTGGAGTTTTCTCCCAGTCACATCCGACCTGGCCTTGAACCCTGACAGGGATGGGGCAGAATACTTCAGCTGGCATTTAGTATGGAATTCCAAGGCTCCTGTGTTTAATTGGATCAGTGCTAAGCTGTTTGAGTGCTTCCTGTCTCTGCTGCTTACACAGAGGGAGTAGCCCAGCAGTTGTCTGTGATTTTCAAAGCTTTGGTCAAATGTACAGGGTTTTTTGTGCTTTTAAAAAATAAAAATAATCATTTCTTCCCTGTTGTGTTTATTACTTGGCCTTTATTTTCCTGAGAATTTCACTAGCAATGGGTGAAAGTTCCAGAGAGGGGAGTTAATAATCAAGATCCTGTAGATCTTGTAGTAGTTCAGTGGTGGCCCATTCCTAAAGGGAAAGGATGGTATTGGTTATGTGGAGAAAATGCTTATAAGACTCTACCCCCCAACTGGAAGGGGGCAGGCACCTTAGGTGCTGTAATACCCAATTTTACTATTATTGACAGGTATCCTTCCGGAACCTGGATTAGAAGTTTCATTAAATGGATTAAGCAAAGGTTTAACCCTATTATTGAATGGCACACTGCATTTCATAGTTTTCTGAGAGGGCTAATTCCATCTTTGGGAGGAAGTGAATTAAAGAAAGCAATTGTAAATATCTCAGCAACCACAGAGGAAATGGAAAGTAAAGACATTGATATAATGCAGGCAGAACAAGAAGACATAACCAGCCTATCTAAAGTGCCATAAAACCGAATGGCTCCAGACATGTTATTGGCATCACAAGGAGGAGTTTGTTCCATAACCAATGAAAGTTGTTGTTCCTACATAGACCAAAGTGGCAGAATTGAAACAGATCTGGAGGAAATCTGGAAACAAACTAAGATGTTTCATGGGACGGCCGTGGATGACACCTCCTGTGGTTTCCAAGAGATATGGAAAGTTAACTTCATGGTTACCAAATCTCTCCTGGTTGAGGCAACTGGTTGCAAGAATATTACTGTTAATTGTGGTATGATACAATGTTCCCTCTGGTGTTGTAAACTATCTATGATCGATTATGAGGATTGGAAAAGGATTGAAATTAAGCACCGAGTAGAAATGGGAAATAATTTCAAAGGACTTTTGATGGTAATGGTAATATAGAAAATGTTGCAAAAGAATTTGCAAAAGGGCAGAAAAAGGGAGAATTGAAACAAGGGGAACAGAAAATCACAAAATTGAATCTAAACCTTTAAAATGAGTTGTAAGTAATGTTAAGTTCGATGGCTTTGTAGCAGTAGCAGTGGAAAGTTACTGAGGTGCTTAGTACATAGAAGAAAAACTAGAGTCCAGCTAGAGAACATACTGGCATAAGATAAATCGTTCTAGTTGAGGTAGTTTGAAGAAAAACAGGCTAGAAAAACAGGACGCAGGGATAGGGAGTATCTGGGAATAGCAGGTGTCCAGGATGGGCTATGGGTAAACTAACTGATAAGTAGGAGGATAGGAGGGTTATTATGTCTCTGGTGCTCCCGATTAAACTGGTACAAGCATCTACTGCACGTGCTTCAAAGGCTGCCAGGAGTGATGAAGATTGTTGGAAGAAGTAAATACCCTCAGAGACCACCACATTTTTGTACGCATGCAGGGAACGTTCTGGAAAACAACATAATCCACACGTAGCCTCATGACTATGTATGTATGCCCAGCGACTACATAAGGATGGCCTGTGGAGCAACAGGGGGACACAACGGCAGGAGGAGCTCTCCCCTGTGTCTCCTGGTGCCACAATGAAGAATACCTGCTTGTCAGCTTGAAAACTGTGTTAGCAAGTTTGTGCCTGGAGTTTTCTCCCAATCACAGAGAACCCCATATAGGGCAAGGGGGGAGGGGGCCTTAGGGGGGACCGGGGGTAATGGGAGGCAAGGGGCAGGGGGTGTAATAGGGAGTTAAGAGAGGGTAATGAGTGGCAGTGGGGGGGGGGGTTGGGGGGGGAAGTTAACAGTCTCTGTCCACTGGGTTGGATAGATCTGAGCTTGTCTGAATGGGGCTGGCCTGGACTGAATTGGAGTAAAATTTGCTGGGCTGGACTCAGCTGGGCTAAACTGGGCTTGAGGTGGCTGATCAGGTCCTGGCTGGGCTTGTCTGAGCTAAACTGAGCTGAACTGTGCTAAACTGGGCCTCATTGGGCTCCCCTTGTCTGGGCTGAGCTGGAGTGGGCTGGGCTGTAAACTGGGCTAAACTGGGCTGGGATAAGCTGGCCTGGGCTAAACTGGGCTGGATTGAGCTGGCCTAAACTGTGCTACATTGGGCTGGGAAGGGCTAAAGTGGGCTGAACTGTACTGGGCTTGGCTGCATTGGGCTAAAGTGGGCTGGACTGGGCTAAATGGGGCTTAACAGGGCTAAAGTGGTCTGGACAGATGTGAATCAGGTTAAAGTAGCTGAACTGCTCTAAAGTGTTCTGGGCTGGGCTGAAGTGGACAAAACTGTGCTCAAGAGGGCTAAGGTGTGCTGGAGTGATGTGAATTGGGCTAAACCCTCCTGAGCTCAGCTAAATTGGTCTGGATAGGTCTGAAGAGGGCTGAACTGGGCTGGGCTAGGCTAAGTTGGTGTGGACAGGGAAATGCTTCAGGCTCAGTGGAAAATAGTAGAAGCATTTGGTGGGTTCCTGAGCAACAGCTTCCAGCTGATTTGCTGTGTCCAGCTGCTCCTCCTGGGCAGGGAAAGCAGCAGATGGGGCTGGCATGGGACAGCAGACACGTGCTTCACCACTGCTCTCTGTTCTGTAACAGCCATCCATGACTGGTTGGACAATGCTGACAACTCAGTCTGTTCCCTGGCACTTCAGACCTTGTTGATCCCAGAATTATACAGCAGCAGCCACCATCAGGATGGTCCATTGAACACTGTGCTGCTGGCTCTGTTGTGGCAGGGAGAGAACAAGGTTTCCTGAGGATGATGGCTGCATGTGAACTAAGCTGGAACAAGCAGACCAGTCCCACAGCGTCCTTTGTACCCCAAGAGTGATGAGCAGTCAGCATCATTCCTGGCTTCCACTGCTGCCTGCAGGACAGCTCATCCTTCAGCACACCCTGGCCCCACTTCTGTTTTACAAGTTTACCCTTTCTTTGAGCTTTCCCCCCAAAAGGACCATGTTTGTTCAGCCCTTGTGCAAGTTTTTCTTTTGGGAGGCAGAGGGCAAATAGGAAATGACAGATACCACCAGCCAGGCACTGGGGCCAGCATGTGCCAGGCTCCCTGCACCCACCTTCCCAAGGGCTGGGAGGAGGCAGGGCATCAAATGCCCAGCAGCAGAGCTCCTCACCATCACTGACCAGCAGCTCCCTGCCTCTGGGACCAGTCCCAGCCCATCCCCATGGGGAACCTCTGCTCTGCCAGCAAGCAGCTGCCACTTCAGCAGGGAGAGAAGGCAACAGGCTGGGAGTGCAGGTTGGCAGGGATGTGCTGGCACCCTGCTTGTTCCAGCAGCAGCAGCACCAATGGACCTGCCAGGTTCCAGTCCCTCCTGTTACCTACACAGAGATACTGAAGGACAGCAGCCTTTATTGTTTTATTGTTTTGAAGGACATCTTTAGCCTGACAGCTTTCAGTGCCAGTCGAGTTTCTCTCAAGCACCCAGAGGCTGTCACAGCAGCAGAAGTTATTGACTGGTCCAGACCTACCCTGTTAGCACAGAAGTAAGGCAAGATACCAACAAAATCCTAATGTTTTCCTTGTCTTCCTGTAGAGCCTTGCTGCCCTTTACAGAGGAGCTGATCCTGAACTGTGTTTCACAGGCACGTCCTACTTGCCGTGAGCTCACTCCATCCCAGGAGCCCAGACCAGCTCAGAAGCATAGGATCAGTCCAAGGTATCACTTTCTCTGCTGCTTCTGGGCTCCCTCAAGGGTTCTCTGGAGCTCACTACATTAGTGAGGTATGGGTTTGCCCTTGGTGAGTCCACATTGGCAGTCTCTAATCACTCCCATGCCTGGAAGTTTGCAGCACAGCAGCTGAGAACAGTGTCACTTCTCAGGACAGATCTGTCCCAGTTCCATTTCATCCCTGCCCTCACTTTCCTGGCTTTGCAGCACTGAAGTGCAGCCCTCAGGGAGGCTGAGTGTGAACAGAGTTGCTTTAGCATTCCTGGGCTAGTTATCTTTGGTGTGCTAACCCTAAAGGTGCATTGGAGTGGGGATAAGACTCCCTGTGTGGCTGCCCTCTCATAGCCCCACAGCAGCTGCAGTGAAGGGTGTGCTTTTTAATGTCACTTATAATAAAATGTTTTTACAGAGCCCAAAAAATCCAAAATAGTGCAAACCATCTCAGTGTCATGCATCCATGGTAGCCGCCGCCAGCAGTGCCGCACACGGTGGAACAGACACAGGCATTAGTGACACATGTGCTACAGGAGCAGAATTGGTTGGTTCAATCACATGCCAAACAGGACAGGTTGGGAAGGGAGCAAAGAGCCAGGGGCACCATGGTTGGGGGGGCTGAGCCCCAGCCTCACTGTGTGGGAGCGGGGATTAGAAAAGGGCTGTAAACACTGAAGAATAACGAGAGGAAAGCTAAACCCTTTGGTCCCAGGCAAACCCTATAGAAAAAGGACCACGGGGACCAGTCAGCATACCCTGTTTTGGGATGGAGAAGGGACTTGAGAGAGATATATTGACTTGTGGGGTCATCAGGCCCCTTTCTTTCCCAGTACTTAGAGCCAGCTGGGCTGGGCCATCCCCAACACTGCACATCCCAACCTCCCAGGCATTTGCACAAGACACACACACACACCCCACATATCACACAGAAATGGTGGTTAAGGGGAAATTGAGAGGCAAGGGGTCCTCGGGGTTGGGGATGGGAAGGGTCTTGCTTGCACCAAGGAGGTCTCATGGGCACTGCTACACTGCACAGGCATGGCTGGCCCCCACTGGCCAGAGCAAAGTGAGATGGGTTCCTGTACTCCAGCACCTCCAGCCCTTGCCCCCAAGCCGTGGCACCCTGGGGGCAGCAGTGGGGCAGCCCATGGTGGGGCAAGGCAGGGAAGACAGGATATGGGCTGGAAGCTAATCCCTGCTGCTCCTGGCCCCAGTGGTGTCACTGCCATCCAGGAGGGAACCCTGTGTAGGGTATGTGGGGGCTGCACCCACCAACCCCAATAGCCCTTCCAGGTACAGAACATGGCCAGCTGCCAATGTATGTACAGCGATTTACATATGTACAGGGTGCTCAGTGGGTGGGAGCCTCCCTGTCCCTCAGGGTGCCTGAAGATGCTTGAGGGACTGGGACAAGGGGCCATTGTGCTGTGCCAGCAACTCACCAATACCCCCAGGGATGGGATGAGACACCCCTCCCACCTTCACCTCCAGCTCTTTCTTTTCATTGCCTGATGAGGTCTGGGTAAAACAGGGTAGAGTCAAGGATGGGCCACTGTGGTTCCTCCATCTCAGGCACCCCACCTGGATCTAGGCTTTCCCTGCAGCCCCACCAGGCCCAGCACCTTCCCATTGGGGTGGGATGGTGGCATGGCCATGCTCTGCATCACTGCCACTCAGAGTCTGGCTGAGGGAAGGATGGCGTGGGTCTGTCACTACAGCTACACCCCACCCCCCCCCCACCAACACAGGGAAGGAGACTCCTCCTGTGGCCACTCTTATGGCTTATACATGGCTGGAGGATGGTGTAGAAAAGGGGTGAGGACTTAGGGGAGAGGGCTGGGGAAGTTACAAGGGTTTAATTGCTGCCCTCCTCGGCTGAGCGTGTGTCTGACTTGAGCTTGACAAACTCCTTGGCCACCTCATCATTGTTGCGCTGGGAGAGGATGCGGAGGACGGTGAGGCCGGTGTCATCCATGTGGATGCGGCGGCCCAGGGGCAGCCAGCAGGCACAGCCAGGTCGCTGCAGGATGTCACGGAGCTGCAGGACAGCGATGCCCACTGTCCGGTCCTCGCGGGCAAAGCAGTAATCCTTCACACACACCTGCAGTTCATAGCACTCAGGACCAGTCTCCACACCCAGCGTGCTGCAGGAGGGCAAGGGACAAGCAGTTGGCACAGTGGGTCATACTCCCAGGTCCCCTCCACAGGACACCTGGGTGCTACCTCCCTCTGTCTTTTTTTCCCCCCTTTCCTCAATCCCTGCCTTTACCCATGAGAAAACATCTAAAATATCCCAAACTCCCTGGCAAGACCCCACCATGGGGCAGACGCATCGCCCAGCCCAGCCCCACATCCCAAGCCCTGCAGCATCACTCACAACTGGAAGCTCTCGTTGTACTTCGGGGCCCAGCTGTTGTTCTTGGATTTGGTGGCAAATTTCCTCTTCTTGTCACTGAGGTGGGGCCCGATGATGTTGACCTCAATGAAGGGACGGAAGATGCCTGATGTCTGCCATTTGAGGTCATTTGCAGCCACCACTGCAAAGAGGGAGCACGTGAGCCTCATGGAGCACTACCAGATCTGAGCATCCCAGCTGGCAGAACCCACCTTTGACAGTGACTTTGTGTTCACCAGTGCCTGGGTGGGTGAAGAGCTCCACATGGATAGACACCTCCCCAACAGGGTCATCCACACCAGAGCCTGCATGGCAAAGGGAAGTGACATGAGTGCTCATTCCTGCTCTGTCCCTGATGTCCACCACCAACCCCACTGGAGGAGGCAGGTCACCCACCGAGGGCAGCAGCACTTGGCTCAATGTGGCCTCTGCTAAAGAGTTCTGAGGAGAGCAGCATGGGTGAAGCAACTGTCATGGATGGCTGGGGCTGGCAGCAGGCAGGGCTGGGGACATGGCAGGACATCCCCAGTACCAGGCTGGGTCTCTCTGCCACCCCACATCAGCAGCTCCCAGTGAGCCCCCACTTGCCCAGGCAGGGGCTGAGGTGTCTGGGTGGGATGAGGCAGGGGACTGCCCTGCTCTGCCTCCTATAAGCACAGGGCAGGGGGTGCTGTCAGTGCTCCATGCATGGATGAGAGTATGGGCACAGCACTGGGCACAAGGAACCTGACCTGGCCATTGTGCCACAAGGCAGCCATGGCCCTGCCAGGGTTCGAGGCTGACCTGCCCCCTCCTGTATCCCCTCCATCCCTGGGGAATTCAGGTGACCTGTGACCAACAGCCCAGCACACCCCCTCCCCTCCAGGAGCCATGCATGCACCCATGGGTGAAGGAGGGGGTGCAAGGCACAAGGGCAGGGTCTGTGTGTCAGGGCCAAGGAGATCAAACTGAGCTCAGCGGAAAGCTCCCAGGGTAGAAATAACAGTGGGAAAAAGGACACATCCTCACATGTCACCTCATGGCTCCCAGCACAAGGATGCCAGGCCATGTGGGGTGGTGATGGCACGCTTTCCTCTCTATCCACCCTCATCCTCCACAAAGCCCGGCACCCCATCCCTACAGGCAGTGCCGCATGCTGAGCTGAGATGGAGCTGATGGCAGGTGAGGAAGGGGGGTTTGGGTATGGGAGGCCAAGCATGGGGTGCAGTCCTGGCCCCTCTGGGTGCCAAGGAGGCCAAGCAGGGCCCATGGAGCTGGGCTCATTCCTCACGCCCTGGAGCAGGCGGGCAGAGCTCACGGGAACAAGGCTAGTAATGGTCCTTCTGGCAGCAGTGTGGAGGGGATGGGGGACATGGGCATGGCCTCCTCTGGGGCCACATGTCCCAAGGAGACAGCTCCCAGCTTGCATGGAGGTCAGGGCAGGTTCCCACCCCCAGGCAGCAGCACTGGGGACAATGCAGGGTGCCCAGACCTAACCTGGTATGGGGCAGGGGTTGTCAATAAAGCTGAGCACAGCTCCTCTATATTCAGCTCTAAACAGCTGTGGGAGTGTGAGTCTGTGGGCAGAAGGCTCCAGCTCTGGCCACAAGGCACCCAAGGCTGGCAGTGATGAGGCTCATGGCCACCCCAGCCCCAATGCTGGGACTATTACTAGCTCAGGCCAGTGGCAGGCAGGTGCAGGGGCAGGCAAGCAGCACACATACCCTTCTCAGGATAAATTTCTTCACTAAGGGTAAACCTAATACCTTTCCCACCATGGACTAGTGGGAAGGAGAGAGAGACAGACACAGCACAGAGTAGAAGAAGAGAGAAGGAAGGAGACAATGTGTGGGGGGGATGGGATCAGTAAAAGAGAAGGGAAGAAAACAGAGAGAAAGAGATCAGATCTCACAAGACAGATGAACAGCCAAGCATCTGGACCACACTGCAGCAACACAGGAGGTACCAGGCACTACCTGGCTCTGAGACCAGGGGGTCCTGGGGCCAGGCTGCATTTAGGCGTGCTGGCACCAACCAAACCCAAGGCCACCCCACCAACACAGCTGGCACAGGAAGCACAGACAGTTATCCCTTGCAAGGAAACGCACAGACAGCAAATGCACGTCCCACTCCCCAAGGACACAGACAAGCCTGGCTGGGGAACTATACAGCAGCCCATGACTGCAACAGAGCATATCTGTCCCCTCCTCAAGCAGCCAAGGGGCAAAATAAAGAGCAGCATTTAGAGAGGAGATCATGCCCCAGAGGGTGCCCAGCACATGGCTGTGTGGCTGGGGCAGTGCCTGGCATCCTGGACAGATCCTAAATCATAGGGTATGTGGGGCACCCAGCATGCCCAGGACAGGCTCTGGCCCAGCATCTCTTTGGCCAAGATGTCAGCTACAAGGCAGCACTGGACCAGAGGTGTCTGTACTGGGTGACAGGGACCAGAGGGTGATCTCCCCTAACCACAGACCCCATTTCTGTGCCATCCTAGCCATGCCTTGGCACTGGGGACGCACTGTTGTTGCCGGTGGGGAACTTGGAGGTACCAGGTTGCTTTTGGGCACCCATGGTCCCTCTTCACCTGCAAGCTATGGGAGCAAGAAGCTCTTCCCTCCCTGTCTACCACTCCCACCCCCCCATGAGCCTAACTGGGGTCCCCCAACCCCACTGTGACATAGGGACCTGGCAGTGGGGCAACCAACCATATGCACGGGGAGAGGGGACCAGGGAAGTGCATCCTACCCTGTGAAGCCTGGGTCTGCACAAAGGTTTTGATGAGGAGGTCAGTAGCCTGGGTGTAGAGGGACAGGGCATAGCGCAGCGACTGCAAGTCGGGGCTCTTCTCCAGGAATGTCTTCTTCAGCCCCACGCCACCAGCATGGAAGTATTGCTGGAAGAGGGAGAATGGCCTTGGGGCCCTCAGCAGCTCTGCCAGAGCTCCTCCAGTGTCCTTCCAGGGCAAAAGCCCTCAGATACACACCAGAATACCCTTACCTTGATGGTGTCCAGTGCCAGCTCCACCACTGCACATTGTTTGGGGGTCAGACTCTTGGCTTCCTCCCGCACCATGTGGTCCTACAGGGCATGAATCCTGCTTTCAGTATGGAACCAGGGCCCCATTCCCCTTGCCCCAAACATGCCAAAA
The DNA here is from genome assembly GCF_012275295.1 of Melopsittacus undulatus. Classification (NCBI taxonomy): domain Eukaryota; kingdom Metazoa; phylum Chordata; class Aves; order Psittaciformes; family Psittaculidae; genus Melopsittacus; species Melopsittacus undulatus. Next base: position 2,306,917 of record NC_047545.1, read on the forward strand.
AATGAGTATTGGTGGGGTCCTTGCAACAGTGCCAGTGCCACCCTTAGCACAGAGAGGAGAACAGATCACCTGCCCCCAGCCCACCCTCCCAGCCCTCACCTTTAGCTTGGAGAGCTGCCCCAGCTCCTTGGCTGCATTGAAAATCATCTGTGTGCCCTGCAGAGAAGAGAGACAGGAACGGCCCCAGTGAGTGGCCAAGGTGAGGGTGCCATGGCCAGGCTGGCACATGGTGCCAGGAGCTTGCTGCAGCTCTGGAGGCTCCTCCAGGCTCCAGGGAGATGGAGTAATGCTCCCCAGAGAGCCCCAGGGGCTACTGGGCATGGCGATGTGAGTGTGCACCCCAGCCACTACATGTGGGTGGCTTGGGACCTGGGGACCCCAGGGCAGGACATCATTGTGGCATCAGGGATCTCACACCCTGCTCAGCACAAGTAGCTTGGCCCAAGGGTCCCATCCTGCTCCCTGTGGTTCCCAAGCACCTACTTCTGCATCCAACAAAGCCTAGCACAGCATATCACTGGCACCGCTTGGACAGTTGTACAATACTGGGGAGCAGAGAGCGAATGCAGGGGGACAGAGGGCATGGGGAGGATGCAACATGATCCCCCTGTACCCCACAGTGCTGGCAGCCAAGCCAAACACGCCCCTGCTACCCAGACCCCTGCCCAGTCCCAACCCCAGGGATGTTCCCCAGCCCCTGTTCACCCCAGGAACATGGCAGATGGGAGCCCTGGGCTGCCTCCATCTGCCCTGTGCCATGCCACCCCCATGGGCAGAGACCATGGACGCTCTATGGGGCTCACTGGCATAGCTCCTAGGGACACAGTCCCATGGCACAGGCAGATCCCACTCACTTCCTTGGTCTACTGCCTGCTCACTGGGCTGAGCACAAGTTCCCCTTCTCAAGCCCTCCAATGTGCAACATGCAACTGGATAAGCAAAGGCCCCGTGCGGCAGAGCCAACAGTTCTCACCTCCTTCCCCCAGCACCATAGCTCCAGTAATTCCCAACCCCCAGCATCTATCCCACTAACCATTACTTTCTGCAGGGGTCTGGTCCCCCCATGCTCTTACTCTGTACCCCCTCCCACTAACCCTTTGTGTCCTTCTCACTCCCAAGGTACTGTCCCATTCACTTGCTGTCCCCATCTCCCATAGTTGGTGAACAGGCTGGGAGCTGGGGACACTGATGGCTCCCAGACAGAGCACAATGGAATACTGCACTGAGCTGGGACCCCCACACACCCCACAGCACATGGGACAAGAAACAGGGAGGAGGCAAGAAGAGGGACCAGAGCCAAGTGGGGAGCAGAAGAGCCATGTTCTTACTTCAGTGTGACTGGGCAGCTTCACCCTGCTCTGGAAGAGAACAGCAAGGGACAGTTACTGGTGGCCCCAGCAGCAGCCAGCCGCAGGTCCAGGCTCCCCACAACCCACAGCCATGTGGACTCTTGCCCAGAGCAGCTCCTCTGGCTGTGCCCAGTTCTCCACTGCTTGCAGGTGTGAACTGGTTCAGCACCAGTTCACACCTGCAAAGGCTCAGTCCCGCATGCTTGCTGCTGAGCCTGTGATGAGCAAGCCATGACAGGTTCAGCAGGACTATGGATACTTCCTGAGTGTGGCAGGCCTGTTCTCCACCTTGTCTGGGGCTGGGGAAATATCAGCTGGTGGAGGGAAGCAGCTCACACAGCACTCTCAACAAACTGGGGCAGGACCCAGCATCACCTATGAGAGGATGAGGCATTGCCCCAGATGCCAGCATGGCTCTTCCTGAGAGGTGTGGGTTTGGGGAGCATGCAGCCCTCAGGGCTGTGCTGAGCCCCCAGCAGTGGGGAGCACCCAGACAGAGGGAGAGCCCACGTGGCTGGAGAAAGCCCTTTCAGCAAGTTTTGGGGCTCAGTGAGCCTTTCTGAGGCTCCCCTAAGCATCAGGAGGGAGCAGGCTCAGAGGTCCAGGGGACCTCAGCAGCCCCATGGCCTCCAGTGTGACCTGCACATCCCCAGCATTCCAGGGGTGACCTCTTCCTGTGCCTCCAGGGGTGGGACAGGTTTGTGGCTGGGATGCCCCATGCTTGGGTACCGTGTTCCCATGCTGTTCTAGACAGGCACTGGGAGGGGTGCTGAGCAATGTGGGGCTGCCTGAGGATTGGTAACACCACACATACCCACGCCACAGGGGCTCAACACAACACGACACCCGCTCCCTACCCCAGGCGACACAGAAACAGGTTACTGCACCCATCCTGCACACAGGCAGCACGTTCCAGGCAACACAGCACACCTCAACAGGCCACACAGGCAATGGCACATCCAGACAGCACAACAGAGGAAGCACGGACAAGCCTGGGCCTCCACAGCAGGTGGGTGTGGGGCCACGAGTGTGGCCACAGGGCAGTGACACATATGGAACCCACAGCTTTTTACCTTCTCTGTCCCCTTGCCATGTTTTCTCAAGAGCGTGCCCTGTAGAAGCAATGTCAGAGGTTGAGTGGTGGGGTGGGGAGACAGAATGGGATGGGACACAGGGAGAGAAAGACAAGGCTGGGCACATGGGGGGACCACGAGCTGGTGGCAAAGATACCTCAAGGACAGTTAACAGCCAGTGGAGAAATGGTCCCTCTTGAGGGTGCTAAGCCTATGGTGGACTGCTCCCCACTGGGATACAGGGTTAGTGGGGGACTGATCCGCAGGGGGATGCTGGGTCAGCAGTGAACGACAGGTGTCTCGTGTATGCTTGGCCAACTGGTTCTCACTGGAGCACACCATGTCACACTGATGGGGAACTATTTCCCACACAGGGATGCTGGGCTTATGGTAGCTGGTTCCTACTGGGATATAAGGGATGCTGAGCACATGGGGGACTGGTCCCCAGTGGGATATAGGGAGGCAGAAACCAGGTGGCACTGTGTGTGGGAAGCCTCTGGTGCCCCCACATTCCCCTACAACACTGGGGCTGTACTTGAGTTTCACCCGTGGTGTTCTGGTCTGTGCAGTGCTGGGCCCTGTGACAACCCCACACTGACCCAGGCCAAGAGAAACTGTGAAATGTAGCAGCAGTGCCATGTGGAGGGTTCCTACAGCCTCTCAGGGCCCTGCACCTGTGTGAGCTGACACCATCCTAGTCCCCTGATAGCCTCAGCAAAGCTGAGCCTATGGGGTCCCTGCAGGGCCAAGGGGAGGCTCAGCCCAGGCTGACCCAGGGTCTCTCCAAATGCTGCTTCTGGAAAGAAATGGTGCTGGGGGATGGGACAGTAATTTGTTCCCACAGGGATTAGCACCAGCACCCAACCACCAGAACCCACACCACTGCTCCTTGCAAAGGTGCCCGTGGTCAAAACAGGGGTGGGAGCAGGATTGGGGGTGGATGCGGCCCTTCCTTTACCCCACAAGGCATAAGCCCATGGCCACAGACTGAGCAGAAGAGGACAAAAGGAAACTGCTCAGTCAAAGCCATGCAGGGACTCAGCAGGAATGCCAAAAAGGGAACCCAGGAGTCCAGGCTCCCAGTACTGTATCCTGGGCAAGGAAAAGGTCCCATGACTCATGCCAGAAACTTGGGCCACCACTGACCAACAGGACCAAGGACTGTTGTGTCCCAGGGAGATGCTCCTCTCCACAGGCCTCTGCTTTCAACCCTTATCATAGCCACACCACAGCCAGAGCCTCAAGTAGAAACTCAGGCACAACGGGTTCAGGAAGAGCAACCCTGACTGCCAGGCACACACCACTCCTCCTGCTCATGTCCCCAGTGGCCTCAGCATGAAATAAGACAGGATCAGCCTGGATTTGACTGTCCCTGATTACATGGCACTGCCCCATCCCCGTGCTCACCCACACCATCACTAACCCTTGCACTTCCCCACATCCAGCTCCCTTGAATCTCTCCAGGACCGTTCTTTCCACCCCCCAACAAAGGCAAATGCCTGCTAGGAGCCAGTGCCAAGCGGGCAGCACAAGAATGGGGACTACAGAGGTGGGCCATGTCGGGAGCCAAAGGAGGGTGTGGGCAGGGTGCGGGCAGCCACACAAGACAGGAACCGGCGGGGCCAGGACCGACACACAGCAGACAGACAGACAGACAGACAGAGAGCTGCCGTACTTACAATCATCTGCCATTGAGAGGCAAGCGGAGCAATTGGAGAGAACAACCACGGCATGAGTGTCGGCCCCTTCCTCCATCCTCCCCAGCCCTGGCTGCCCCCCAATCCCCACCAGGCAAGAGGAACAGCAGAGCCAGGGGCGTACACCATCTGACATGCCACAGCAGTCAGCATCCATGCCCTGCCACCAGTATCACTGGTCTCTACAGCCCCAAGATGGCCCCATCCCAACCTGCCTACTCCATCCTTACTGTGGCAGGGGGACTGAGCTCCAGGGACCCGGTGAACCCCCCTCAACACTCAGTTCTGACATGTAGCCCTAAGTCACCAGCCATAGGACCAGACCCTTCCAAGGACTGCCTCCCCACAGGAAAATACACAGATCTACATGTCCATGCCACCTCCTCTGACCTCATCACAGGGTTCACTGCCTCCAGAACACAGCATGGCCATGAAGGGACAGAGACAGGGCACCAGCATTCCTGGTAGATTTGGCCAGCTTTGGCCAAGGGTGTGTCACTCTGGCCAGGAGGGATGCAGGGTTGACCTGAGCCAGGCTCTGGGCTGTGACAAGGTGCCAGTAAGGTGGTATCATTGAGGGCTGACATTTCACCAATGTGCTGTCCCTTACCGACATGCATAAGGATTCCCACAGCCCCAGGAAAGTGACACAGTGGATGGTGGCTCCAGGGACTCCAAGAGCCTGAGCCCAACTTTGTGACAGACAGAAGCCACTGAGAATGACAAGGATGAATATATAGTTGGCTCAGAGCCCTCAGTGTTACCATTCCCTTCCTGACCTAACTGAAGAGCTTCCCCAGCAAGCTTCAGGGTACATGGCTACATGCAAGGGAGGATACACACAGCAATGTGATAGACCTGTAGGAAACCTCCCTTTGAGGAGGGACCAGTAGGGCTTTACTCAGGTTCCCTAGAAACTGTTCAGACTATGAGGAAGGAACAGTTCAGTCCTGCTGAAGGAACATGACCCCTTATCCCCACATTATCCCCATCCCTGCAAAGCCAGGCCCTGCTCCACTGGCAATTCCAGCCCCACAGCAAAGCCAAGATGTGGTGACTCCCCACACTCCAAGAGCCTCCTGATCCACTTCCTGGCACAGGGACCATGTTCACAGCCAGCACTGATGGGGATGTCTTGGGATGTTGCCTAGCTCAAATGGTGGAAAGGACCAGTGCCCTCTTGGTGCCATGATGGAGATGACAGGAAGGTCCTTTGGCAAAGGCAGCCAAGAGCGTTCCAGGCTGCACCTTTCTCTCCTCCATCCCTTGCCTGGCCATGAGCTGGGAGTCAGTCTGGGGAGGCTGCCAAAGTTCCAAACCCCCCCAGCAGCTAGTGAAGGCACCAGACCAGCAATGTCTCACTCTGGCCCCAATCAGCCATCCTCAGCTCCACGGTCCCCCGTTCCTGGTCCCCCTCCCTGTGTCACTCACCGTCTGATCAGTAAGCGGGGGCAGAACAATGGTCTTCTCCATTGTGTTCATAACCAGCTTCCAGAGCTCCTTTAGCACACGCTTCAGCACTGTCTTCTCACAGATCTTGGCAAAGAGCGTCAGGCTGCAGAGGGGACAGGGCTGAAGGTCCCAGAATGGCACCCCCAATGTCACCCCCCTCCCAGTCATCCTGACCCTGCAGGTTCTCCAGACCTCCAGAGTGAGTCAGGAGCATCAGGAAAGGTGGGGGGTCCCTACTGGCCCCTACACTCACTTGCTGTCTAGAAGGTCCATGATGGGCTGCAGGACGTTGTCAGCATCCTGTGCAACACTGCTGCAGGTGCTGGCAGGGACGTTACCAGTGCCCTTCACCTGGCCCAGGATGTCGCCCATCTGCTTCACACACTCTTCAATGTGCGGCTGGAAACTGGGGACCACAACACCCAGGCAGCTCAGCATCCCTGTGGCCATGCCCAGGACCTGCTTGGCCAAGCAAGGTACCCAGCCTGGCCCCAGCCACAGCTCCTGGACCCCTAAACCTCTCCTTGACCCACTGCCCATACCCTCTCGCCTGGGTGTACCTGGTGGCAAAGACTCGGCTCAGCTCATCCAGGACATTGTTGAGTTTCACCTGCAGTTCCTTAAGGATATCACTGGCTTCCGTGTCCAGCTGAAAGAGGGACATGTTGGAGAAGCTATCAGAGCCCCTGACCCAGTCCACAGGGGGGGTCTCTGCACCCTAAATGCACCCGTGGGCAGGGTGAAGCCCATCCATCGTCTGACATGGTGGGATGCCATGATCCCATACAGGAGTGAGGAACTGAGGTCTTCCTCCAGCACTGTGGAGCCAGTAAAGGGTCTGCTTCTGGGGAAAGGGGCCAGATCCAGCCTCGCCATAGGGCTCCCTCCCAAAGACCCTGACACACACCTCCTTCCCACCCATGGCTTCAAACATCTTCTCGAGCTGGACACGGAGCTGCTGGATGTTGTTCATCAGGATGCAGGGCTGGAGGGGTGAGATGGAGACAGGAGTCAGCACCAACAGATGTGGCTGAAACAGCTGCCCACCACACCAAGTCCCTCCCACCCTGTACTGGGGTACACGAGAATAGTCATGGTATGGAGCTCTGCCTGCTAGCATTTTAGGGACTGGTATCAGGCAGAGACCAAGGGCAGGACCTGCTTCACGGGTACCAGCTTTGGAGCTGAGGTGGTGGTTTGGGTCACCATGTGTGGACAATCCTGCCTGGCAGCACCGGGCAGGTAGCAAGCAGAAGGGAGATACATCACCACTTTCTCCTTCTCCTTGGAGCAGTATGAAGCAAAATCCTTGGAGATGATCTCAGCATACTGGAGGAGAACATTGCTGATGGTCTGCAGCCAGTAAGACAGGAACAAAGACACCCAGACATCAGGAACAAGGAGGAAGGATGGAGAAAAGGAAACCATGAGTCCCACAGCAGTGAAACAATCCAATGCCCGGATACACCCTGCAACCCGTAGACCCTTTGGCCCCACGGATGCACCAGGAGCTGCATGAGCACAGCCACTAGAAAACAGATCCAGCACTTCTGGTATCCATAGACAGCTCCATCATCCACACAGCTACGAAAGCACCGGCCATCAAGCCTACATCCAATCCCACCCCCCACTGCAATGAGCCAATGCCTTTAATCTAAATTAATTAATCAATTAACTCATTAATTATATAACATCCTGTGCTAGCAAACATGGGAAGGCCACAGGGTCTGTTGATGGCATATTTGCTTGAGCATCACCATTAGAGGTGGCACAATCTGTGCTGTATGCTGCTGCCCACAGCAGGATGGGAGCTGGCAAAGGGAGCCCAGAAGCCCTGCAACAGGCTGGAATTGGGGTCCCAAGTGTGCCACTGGCCTGGCAGCTGCCCACCTTGGCAAACCGTCGCATGTAATGCCCAACAATCTGAGGATCAGGGCACTCAAGTTTCTTGATGATCTCAAAGCTCTGGTTGAGCTGGGAGAAGACGTCCACCACGGAGCAAGAGAAGAGCGCGTGCTCTGATGTCTGCTGGAACTGGGGGAGCAAGAGGCTGTGTCAGCAGGAGGCAAGAAGGGAGACATTGGCCCTGGCTGGGACACACTGGCTATTGAGGGACAAGCCCCTCACCCAGCCCCGGCTGCAGTTCCTGTGCCCACTGACAGTCCTGTTCATACCCCATCCTTCTTGTCCCGCTCCAGTGCTCCATGCAGGAAATCCCGCGACACCTCTTCATTCTCATCCAGCCACTGGATAACAAAGGGCTCAAACCAGCTGGAAGACACATCCATCCCCAGTGAGGCCAGTAGCCCCCAGGGCACAAGCACCCCCTCCCCTGCCCCCGAGGGCTGCACTCACGCAGGGTACTCAGGCACACGGCTCTTGAAGGAGGGCAGCTCGGTGACATACTCATTGTAAAGCCACTTCACCTTGAAGTGCAGGTTCATGTAATCCGCGCTCTTGCACAGGCGGTGCTTGTCATGCTCTGCACAGGGAAGGTGAGTGCCATGGGGAGGGGTTTTGCTTCAAGCCTCAAACCATGGCAAGGGAGAATATATTTGTCCCAGAAGCAGTGCTGGGGAGGCCAGGGTGACAAGGCGAAGATGGAAGTGCTCCTTGGTGGGGTTTAAGCTAGGCATCATGTTGATGAGAGGGTGAAATGGGTTTCCCAGGGAATAAGCGAGGTGGGAGCAGAGTGCAGCTCCCGCCTGGTTCCTGGTTCCCTACCCAGATAAGAGTGAGATGTGGTGGGACTCACCCTCCATCGCATACTTCATATCCTGAGCGAAGAGGTTCCACATCACCTCGGCACTGATCTTCCCCACGTTCAGTTCTTGGGGGAACCTGGGGCAAAGGGACAGTGTGGACACAGGGTGGACCAGCCCTTCACTTTGAAGATACATCCCCACACACCTCCCACCTTCCTTGGTTTTCCAACTGTAGAACAGATGTTACAACCCATTTCCAAAAAACTAAAGCCACCATTGCCACCATGTGGGCATCCCCCCCAAGTGCAATGCAGGGTCCCCTTTCCTGGCACCTACTCACTGGTTCAGGCAGGGTGTGTAGGAATTCTTGTCTTCCTCGATAATGGAGACTATCAGAGTGATGAGCTTGGACCAGAAGTCTAAGTTTTTGATGCTGGGGCCCTGCTCCTCGGGGGGCACTTCGCCTTTCTTAGTCTGGAGTGATGGGGACACAGCAGAGGCTCTGGTCACCCCACCCATAGGGCTTGATTTTGTGGCAGGGCTAACAAGGAGGCAGGAGGGCTCAAGGAACACCCTGGAGGCCCCCGCATAGGCCACCCTTGTTTGCCTCCAGTCTCAGCCCCACAGCAGTGGATCTCAAACCCTGCCCAAGGCTTGGGCCTCATTCTATATGGGACTGAGCAGTCTGGAGAGGGAGCAGGAGCATCACAAAGGAAAAGGACAGGGAATAGGGAGGTTAGTGGGGGAAACAAGGCTCCCCCGCAGCATTCCAGTGCATCCCAGCTCCCCCTGCCCCACGCACTGGGTCCGTCTGGTACTCGCGGCTGTACAGCTCGTGGCAGTTGTTGAAGATGTACTCATAGGTGGAGTTGAGGCAGGCTTTCACACAGTCCTTCACTACCTGGCTGGCTCGTGGGGGGCTCTGCAGCTCCTGGACCTAGGTGTGAGAGGGGGGAATGGTGCTGGAGGCAGACTCACAGCCCCAGCCAGCCACCAAGGAGCTACCACAGGATCCCAACCTTGCGAAGAACTGGGGCCAGTGGGGGTCAGCTCCCCCTTAGGGCATGGAGTGAGTAGGGCCCCTGCAATACCTTCATCCGAAAGAAGGTGATGCTGGTCAGCAAATCCACCGTGGACTTGAGATCCTGCAGCCGTTCAGGGCTGCTGGCAGGGAAATTGTTCTGCCAAAGGGGAAGACAAAACTCTCAACAGGGTGGGTAGAGGGGAAGAAAACAGCCAAAGCTGAGGACTGGCAGGCACCTTACCCGGTACATGGACAGGTCAATCCGCAGTGAGTTGTGCAGCTGGTCAAGGAGTTTGACGAAACGCTCCTTCTGCAGAGAAACACCCCAGAGACAGGTAAGAGGGGGAAAAGGTGGCAGGGACCAAACCCCCTCCCAGCTGCCCCTGGCTCCCTCTGATCCCCACCCACACCACCCCAGCTCATCCCTCTCCTCCCTGCTGTCCTTCCTTGCCTCCTTCCTTCATCAGAGCCCAGCAGGTGGGCATGGGATGCCCACAGAAAAGAGCACGTCCTCGCTGGTGGCCTGGGCTCACTGGCAGCCGTCGACAGCCCCCAGGGCAAATGTGGCCATGCCAGGCATGGTACAGGATCAAGAGGTGACACTGCACATCCCCTTTGCTCTCACTGGCAGTTGGTGTCAGAGGTGGGAGACTGGCTATTCTATCTGCCCTGTTCACTTGAACACCTCCAAGCCTGGGGCAGGCAGAGGGAGAGGGTGTGCAGGATGGTGCCCCTGGGCCACATGGAAAGAGATCAGGCAGCAGGGGCAGGGAAAAAGCAGCTGGGCTTAGCTTGCTGCAGTCACCAATCTTTTGGGCTGAGCTGGTATGACACAAGGCCAGGATGGCCCACAGGAGTTGGACACCTGTGTGGGCTCCTCGCTCACCCAACCAGGCTGCACCGGGGACTGTGGGCAGGGAATTGTCCCAGGTAGATGATATCCACTGGGGTTGAGTGGCTTTAGTTCAGCTCAATCCAGCTCCTGTTCAGGGAGTGCTGGGCAGGAGGATGCAAATCCCATATTGGGCTGCAAATCAGGCATCAGAGCTGAGGGCAAAGCAACCAGTCTACCCCAAAATGCTGTTAGAAGGCATTTATTTCACTTTGCGTCTCTGCTGGGGCAGGCTTTGGACAACCCTGTGGGCTCCCATGAGAGCCCTGGGTCCCCCCTACAGCACTTGCTGTGCTGGATCAGCACTTGCTGTGCACTCCCTGAGTGCTGGGGGGGGAGGATAAGAGGACGGGATGGGGCAGCGAGTCCCACACCCGCGGCTCAGCCAAGCTCACAGCCTGCACTGGCAACCGCAAACCTTTGGCAGAGCCAGGCTCTGGGCCAAGACCGTGAGTCCCAACCACCGAACGGCTGCAGTGCTTTAAAACTGGACACGACGGGTGCTCGGGGTTAAAGCGACACGGCTGGGCACTTTAGCACCCAACCTTAGGCTCTCTAAAAAAAGAGAAAGAAACAAGTTTTTTAAACTCTCCATTTAGAGAAAAGGTGCTTTTTCTTTTGAGTCTCATATGGTTTCCTCCTCCTGCGTCACCTGGAGGCACAGCTCACACAGCTCCAGCTCCCATGAACCAAAGCTGCTGCTCCCAGAGCTGTGCTCGACCCTGGCTGCATCCCTGGCTACCCAGCTCTTTGCCTAACCCAGGGCTGGGCACTGATCCTGACTCAACCCTTGTGCATCCACAGCAAGTACCTGCAGCCTCTGGGATGACATGGGGGAGTCAGGGGGAGAGCTCAGCCCTTTCTCACCTGGGTCCACCTGGCCCCGGCACAAACTCGCCCTGCTCACCATGAGGCTCCCATGGGTGTTGGCACAGCCAGGCAAGTTTGCAGCGGTTCTGGTACACCCAAATACACAGGGTGGTGCAAAACTCCCGGCGAGCTGCAGGGATGGCTTCTTGCCACCTGCCTGTGGTTTTGCCACCAAGGTTTCACCCTCTCACCACCCAGCATCCCACTGGAGTCCCACCATAACAACTAGCAGGGGAGCAAATTTAGACCTTCTCCCAGAAAGGTGGTGGCTCTTTTCCTTCCTGAATAATGGGAGTGGGATGAATTTCAGGACAAGCAGAGGCTGACCCCCCACTGTACCTGGTTGCCCTTTGGAGCGGGGTGTTTTGCACAGCCCTTTTTGCCCCATTGAGCCCCCCACCCCCTCCCAAGAGAAGAGAGAGAAGAAGGAAGGAGTGTTTACGCACCATCGGACTTACCCCGAAATTGGAAGCAGCAAAGCGGTCGGAGGCTGAAACGTTGGTGGATGCTGTGGTGTGTGCGTAGTAGGCATTGATGTTAGCAAGCAGGGTGCTCATCACTGCTGGCACCCCGGGGCACATGTACTTGGAAGAAAGGCAGGCAAAGTGCCTGCAGAGGGAGGGGGAAGGTGAGTGCCACGGAGGGGCTGCCTCAAAGAAGGGGTGTGGGATTTGGGGTGCATGCATAGGGGAGTATGGGGAAGGGGTGTACGGCAGCATTTCTGTGTCCATGGCAGGCTGTAAACAGGCTGCCGCAGGGTGATGCTGACAATGACCCACACACACCCCAGACACAGCAGGATGGAGGGCAAGAAACTCACGTCATGGCCTGGTAGATGGACTCCACCCCATAGCGCATGGCAAACTCATCCACGATCTCCTGCGCTGTCTCATCGAAGTACACCTTCCAGGCATCGTCCCCCTTGGCATCAGGGATCTTCACCACTCCGTTGTTTTGCAAATCCGTCACAAAGTGGAACAGGTTCTGGAGGTACAAATGAGTCCCACGAGGTCCCCAGGGCTGGTGGCATCGCTAGGGTGGGGGCCACAGACCTTGGGCTGGGGTGTGCTGCTCACCTCATGCAGGCACGTGTACTGTATGTGGTAGGGAGCCACCTTCTCCTCGCCTTTGATCTCCACACTGATGTGCAGTCGTATGGCTCCCGACACAGCCGACTTGTCTGTCCGCTTGTCTGCAGGGGTACAGGGAGGGGAGCAAATGGTCCCAGCACAGAGCAGCTTTGGGGCTGGGGCCTGGGAATGCCCAGCTCCAAGTACAGCCACACCAGGGTACAACACAACCAAGACATTGCAGGGAGGGATCTGGCCATATCTCCAGGAACTAGAGACGTGGTCTCTCTGTGTCTCAGTTTCCCCTCAGCAGAGGGCCAGAACTCTTGAGCAAAGGGTTCTCAGAATGACCTTGGAAAAACACCTGATCCCAACAGCTTTCTATGTTTCATGTTTTTAAAAGCAGACCCTATGCTAATATGAGAAACAGCCTTCACACCAGGGCTAGCAGCATGTCCCCCCCCAGACTGCAGGGTCCCAGCTAGTTACCGAGGTTATACCAGACGTCCATCTCCCCACTCAGGGTCCGGACCTCAATGATCGTCTGGCCCAGGAAGTCATCAGACTCCCTCTTGAAGCGCTGCTTCACACGGGACTTGATGTCGTCGTCCTCGTCCCAGACGCGGACCTTGATGCGGTCAGAGGAGTTATGGCACTCACTGGGGAAGCAAGAAGGGGCAAACCCTCGGATGAGCAGGGAAACCTTTCCATCCTCTCCCCAGCCTCTGTTTTCCTAAACAAGAGGGACCATCCCAGCTTGGGGCAGGAACTGGGACAAAGAGCAGATGTGGGGGCACCAACCCTCCCACCAACACAGCCTTGATCAGCCCACACTGCAGGGAGCCAAACACTCCATGGCACAAAACCAGTACTCCCAGTGAGCCCAGCAGCCCCCCTCCACCCTCAGCTGGGGCAGGATGAAGCCCCAGCTGACTCCCCATCACCATGCAGGGATGTGCCAACAGCCAGTGCAGCCCAACATGACTGTGAGTGGCCAGGAAGAGGGATGGAGGGGTCAGGGGTGAACTTACAAATGGAAATTCTCCTCCCAGACTGGGTTGAGATTGCCGTAGATAGTTTTAGTCCTTTTTTTTGTCTTTCCAACCTGGACAGTGACATAGGGGTCACTGGAGCCTGTCTTATCCTTTGCTTGCAGGCCCTGGGCACAAACAACTGCAGCACAGCATGCATACCCATCCACACAAAGCACACACAGTGGAGACAGCAGACAGAGAGAGCAGTCAGTGCCACCACCACACCGAGATCCCCACCACAGGCACAGCCCCAGGGGCTGAAGCTACTTTGGAGAACGAGGGGCAGGAAGCAGTTGGACAATGCAGCACCCCTGTGCAAGGAGACAGCCCCATGGTCCCCCACAGCACATGGCGCCTGGTGCCTACCTGTGATGCTGATCTTGGCTGACCATTTGGAGGTGCCATCCAGGACACTCTGCTTCACTGCCTTCATCTGCTGTGTGTGTGTGGTCTTGGTGACCCCAAACACCTCCTGGATCAGCTCAAATATCTCTGGCTTGTTGCGCTCCCGGATCTTCATGCGGTCCTTGAGCACCATGATGATGTTCTGGGTCCGGTCCTCTGCTCCATGCTTGGAGCTCTTCTCCGCCGCCCCTGGGAGAGGACAGCCACAGGTGAGACAGGGTAGACAGACCGGTGTTGGCATCCAGGAGACAGCCGAGAGTTCCCCAAGCCTACCATGCATGAATTAATTTAAACCTGGAAGGGTCTACCCTCTGTTCAGGACAGACCAGCCCCGCTCACCACTTCCACCATGCACAAGGCAGGAATCCAGCTCTCCATCTCTAAAGTGAGAAGGGACAAGGCTGCAGGCAGTGGGTCCTTACTCTGCAGGCAGTCAGCGTTGAGCAGGTCCTGACACTTCTCATGGCACTTGACGCCACACTCAGCACAGCGCATGCCCTGCCGGGCAATTCCCCACAGCAGCCCCTCACACTCGTAGCAGTAGGTAGGGGTGGTGGCCGTCCACACCTCAAAGTTGTGGGGTGTTGTGCAGGAGATGGGGTACACTAAGGCTTGCAGGGTCTTCTTGTAAACATGGTTTTTCTGTGTGAGGACAGAACAGAGGGGGAGAAAAGCTCAAGCCACTTATAGCAGCTGAGCCATGTACCAGAGTGAGGACATCTTGGGCTGGGTGCACACAAGCAGGGCAGGGGGCAAGCACCACCACTCCCTGGTGCAGCCATGAGCATCCTAGCTGCTCTAGCATCACCAGAGGAGGATGCTGGTATGGCACATACCCCCCAGCCTGGGGCTCAGCTTTCCTGCCATGACCACCCTGCACACCAGCTAACCCCAGCACTTACCAGCTCCTCATTGTTCAAGGTGCTCGAGGCCAGCGCAGATGTGATTCCTGCTTTCCTGGACTGGACCAGGGACTGTGGGAAAGAAACACAATTCCCAGATCTGACAGAGCATGGGAACTTTGGGGTCCCAGTGGCCATAAAACACGTTGAACAGACCCGCACCCCAGATAGCAGTGGGTGCTGGCAGTAGGGAGAGCCCAGCTTTGCAGCAGGACTGGAATCAGTTCAGCAGCCCATGGCATTCCCAGCTCAGGTCGAATCCCAGGTGATGGGCACTTACCATTGCCTGCAGGCAGCCAGGGCCAGCGACGGAGGAATAAAAGGCTGTTAGTGCAAACCACCTCATAGCAGAGCAAGTCCTGGCCCCTTCCCTGCTGGCAGAAGTGGGAATAGGGGCAACACCAACTCCCCACCCAGTGCTGGACAAGTCCATGGTGGTTTTCCCACCCCAAGCCACAGCACTGGCTGCAGGCTGCCAAATCCCTGCAGCAGGGAAAGGCAGTGGTCCTACCTGACCCCCACATTCTGTCCACCCCATCACCACCTACAACCCACCAACCCAAAACCCCAACACCAACACAGCACAGTGCAGAAGCATCAGCGGCTGCCTGAGAGGGCTGGGGGGCAGAGGGCACTTGGGCAAGGGGGAGCAAAAACGGGGGACAGCGGCATGGGAGGGGGCAGGTGGGGTGAGGACAGAATGAAGGCACCCTGGAAAGGTGTAAGGAAATGAGGAAAGAGGCAAAGAGCATCTAACTCTGGGTGCAAAGCATTTCCAAATTTGTTGTCTCTTGTCACCGAGGGGGTGACAGCAGAGTGACCCTGGGCATCACAGCCCACGGGGTGGATGGGACCCCAGCACAGGGACTGGGCTGGAGCAACAGGACGTGACAATAGTGGGGCAGGAGCTTAGGGTCTGTGGCAGCTCAGAAAAGCCAGTGCTACCTCTTGTACATGGGTCTATCTGCCCAGTGCGAACACACTCCAAGCTGTGGGGAGCCAGTGTTAAAAGGGACAGGAAGGAACCAGAGAAACAAGATGGGGCCCAGGAAGTCTTGGCTTCCTGTTGGGAAGTGTTGGAATAGGGCCCCGGAGCTCCGTTAAAGAGAAGCATACTCCAGTGAGGCAAGCTGAGCTGTGCCATCCTCACAGCTCCCCACTGCAAGGTCTAGGGCCAGGAGACCCCCAGACCAGCCTGGGACACCCTTGCCCTGTAGGGCTGGGGCTGGAGAAGGCTGGGCAGGGCTGGCCAGCAGCACCCGGAGGTGCTTTCTCTTTAACCCCTCAGGACCACGCTCACCAGATCGCTGACTAGAGGGAGAGATTTGCGTCCAGGCTTAATGTCGGGCATGCTGTTAATGCAGCGCAGAAACCTTACTGCCGCCCCCCTGCCGCCAGTGATGGCCAAGCCAGGCCGGAGGAAAGAGAACAGAAAACACAAGCCATGTTAGAGGCAGCCAGGAGCAGGGCACACAGTCCAGCGGGGCACAGCAGGAGCGAAGCTGGAGGCTGTGTGCTGCGTTAGGAGGAACCTCACCAAATCACTAACTAGGGGGATGGGTTTTCGCTTGCGTATGTCCGGCATGCTGTCTATAATGATCAGCCCACCACCAGGCCTGCGAGAGAGAGAGAGAGTCAGCGGAGAAGGGAAACTGATTCAGGAAGGTTCTCCTCCCCCCCCCACTACTGCCCTATGTTTGCTTGGGACTGAAGAACGCATGTGTGGCCTGGAACCAACATGGGGGAACCCCATCCCCATCACTACCTTGGCTAGGGCAGGGATCACTGAGATAAAAGCTGAGGGGGGGGAAGTGTGAAGGGGATTGAGGCAGAAAAGTATGATTTCTCCCCATGTGAAGATGTTTGGCTTCAGTTGTATGTCAGTGAAATTCAGGGAAAAAATAGCCCCAGAAGGGGACCTGCAAGAAACCTGGAGAGGGGCTTGGGACAAGGGCCTGTAGGGATAGACCAAGGGGAATGGCTTGAACCTGCCCGAGGGGAGACTGAGCTGAGCTCTTAGGCACAAGCTCTTCCCTGTGAGGCTGCTGAGGCGCTGGCACAGGGTGCCCAGAGAAGCTGTGGCTGCCCCATCCCTGGCAGTGCTCAAGGCCAGGTTGGACACAGGTGCTTGGAGCAGCTGCTCCAGTGGAAGGGGTCCCTGCCCACGGCAGGGGTTGGAACTGGAGGAGCTTTAAAGTCCCTTAAATCCAAACCATTCTATGGTTCTATGATTTGGCTCAGTTAGCTTTAGCTTGCAGCATGGAGCGGGAGAGGTGGGGTCTCCTTCTGGGACACCAGGGGTGAGCACCAAGCTGTTCTGCTGTGAGAGGAGCCAGGGTAGTGCAGCTAGGTCAGTCTCCAGGCCTGTCCACAAGAAAACCCTGGTGTGATCGGGTGGGCTCTCAGGAAAACCTGCCAGGCTCTGCCTGAGTCAGTGACAGGGCTGCCCACGAGGGCAAGATGGGGCAAACCCACAGCCTGTCCAGGTGAGAGGTTCACGACTCTGTATGGCATCACTCAAGGTGCAGATGGCAGGAGAGAAGTCTGAGCCACCAGCCCAGCTCAGTCCCATCTCAATCCACTCACCTCCTCACTCTCCCCCTCAGCAGCAGCTCTTGGGGACATGGAGTGATGGCATCTCTGCTGGCTCCTCCAAAAGCACTGAGCGACCAGCATTCAGCCCAAAACTCTGGCCCCTGGCATGTCCAGAGCTCAGCAACATTTCCCCATGCCAGCCCAACGAGGGCATTAATCACATCCTAATGGGAGGGGAGAGGAACCCACGAGACCCAGGAAGGGGGGGAGCACAAAGTACCAACTTCCCCACATACTCACCCGCCTTTGAACCACAGGGATTTAGCTTCTCCATCACCATCCCCGCGAGCCTGCAAGACACAGAGCAGCCATCATGGGCACAGCACTGAGTCCCCAGTGCCCTCCCCAGGGCTCCCCTTGCATGGGAAGCATGTAAAAGGTTTACAGGGTGGGCAGAGAAAAGTGTTCCTAAACTGATGGGGCTCTTTCCAGCCAAGAGCACTGGGAATAAAGTATCTCCCAGATGG
The DNA here is from genome assembly GCF_012275295.1 of Melopsittacus undulatus. Taxonomy (NCBI): domain Eukaryota; kingdom Metazoa; phylum Chordata; class Aves; order Psittaciformes; family Psittaculidae; genus Melopsittacus; species Melopsittacus undulatus. The sequence goes on from NC_047545.1 coordinate 2,324,452, forward strand.
TGAGCTGGGCAGGCTTCAGCAGAGGAGCTCATGCTGGCAAAGCAGTGGGGATGGCTGCACCATGCAAAATTTGGGCGTTTGGGAGAGCAGAGCATTGGGAAGACTCAGCAGCTCCACAAAGACCTACAACCAGTTGGAGGGAAGTGCCAGGAAAAGTCAGAACACACCAGGTATGGGATGTGTGCAGGGACCATCCCACAGTGCCACCTCCCTTGCAAGGAGGGGATTATTTTCAGGGAGAAGGGAGGAAAAAGCCAATGTTACCTCCCTCGTGGGGCAATCCCTGGCACACACAAGCACACACACACACATGGGGAAGGCTGGATCATTTGACTGGACATGCTTACCTGCAGGCAGGTTACACCCCTTCCCTGCAGGAAGGGGAGACGCGGGTGCAAGGGCCATGATGGTGTACAACTGAAAAGAGAAGCGGTGGGGAGGGGGAATCGAAGCCCCAGGGGGCAAATCCAGAGCCAAAATAAAAAAGAAAAGATGGAGGATGGGATGGAGTCTAAAAACAGAACAAAAAATTGTCAGCTCAGTACATGGGAGAGGGCAAGGAGCTCACACCAGAGCACCACATGCAGCACACACCAGGGGAAGGTCCTCAGCACACCCTGCCCCTTGCAGGGCTCCCACAGGTCCCCACTGCCCTCAGGGGTGGGGTGTCCAGGGGACTGGATGTGTCTGGAAGACCCAGCCGTTGTCAGCCACAGCATTGCTCACCTCCTGCAGCTGCATGCAGACCTTGTTGAAGGCTCTCAGCCAGTTGACTTTGGCTCGTGCTTTGGGGTCCTGCACCTCCACCTCTGCTTGCTCCCTGCAAGCACACACACCTTGCTCACCCCCAAGCATGGCACTGGGGAGCTGTAAGTCAGCCCGGGCAGGACTGAGGATGCAATATGTGGATCCTGATGGTCCTTGAGGCAGTGTGGCCATGGCAAAAAAAAACCCCACTTACTACCAGGAAGGGCTCTAAAAAGGCAGCAAGTCCCTCTGCAAAGGGCAGCACCACCAAGGCAGATGGGGAGAAGCCAGAAGTTCTCACTCCCTTGGGACACTCTGGCCTGGGCACCCAAGGGACACAGGTCAGGGTGACACTAGCACGTGGATTAAACATCCTTCACCTCTCATCTCCCCAAGGATGTCCTCTGGCCTCTTCCCACCACTCTGGCAACTCCTGGGATTAAGAGCTCTCGACACTCCTGTGACTTTGAGCACAGGAGACCTGTCAGCCTAAATGCTAAATCCTCAGTGCTAATCTGGGGTCCTTGGCACTAATCTGTGGCCCACAGCACTAAGCAATGGTCACTAATGGCCACCACAGGACCCCCAGGTGCCCTGCCCAGAGAAGAGGCACTGCAGGCAGACATGAACCTTAGTTCATGGCCACCTTCAGCAGGACCCTACCCAGCCCTTGGCACTAAATACTGGGGTTTTTTTTAAAGCTCGTTACACATTCTTTTAAATTAGAGATTTCCTATTTCTGGTCTATAATTTAAAGTAACTAAAAGACTGAAAAAGCCCATCACACTTCCCCTCTGTATAGAGCAGTGGTGCTCACCAACCCATGGAAGAATGGACATGTTCAATAATTAAAGGCAGAGACTGATTTGTGAATTATTCACATGTCGTACCAGGGACCTGACCACCAATAATTCACCTGTACAGCACAGGAGACCTTGGATGAGTTTTTACTAATGGCTTAGGAAGACTGACTCCTGTTAAGGAAATTTCCTCCTGCTGAGCTCCAGGGTATCCCCTCCATCCAAGGAGCCAATAGTCTGAGACAAAGGAAAGGAATCACAGCCCCAAGCCCCCACTTCCCCTGTCCCCAGGATACAAACCTGCACCCCCAGCAGCCCTGGCAAGGTCTCAAATGCCTTGAGCTCTGCCCCTGCTTACCACGGGCCAGGACATCGTGCCCCAGGAGCTACCCCTTGCCTGGGTGGTACATAGTGGGCTTCTCATTCACCATAGAAAGTCTCTGGCAGTGCCCTTTGGCATCGCAGCATGAGCCTCGGGCCACCTCCAAAGCATCTTCGGTGTTACCAGGCCCAGTGCCATCACAAGTACACTACAGGTCAAAGTCTCCCTCCTACCTCTCAGATGGTTTTGGGGGCTCAGGCTCAGGAGTTGCCTCTTGCAGGGGAGCTTCATCCACACTCCACTGGGCCTGGAGGGCCTCTGGGATTTCCTCGGGGGCAGAGGTGTCATTCTCCTTCCTCTCCTCTTTCCTCTCCTCCTTCCTCTCCTCCTGCTGCAGCTTCAGCTGAGGGACCAACTGGGGTTGCTGTGGTTGCTGCTGCTGACTTGGGGGTTTCTGCAGTGGGGGGTAGGCATCATGCTCAGGGGCTTCATAGGTGACCTGCTCCTGCAGGTCCTTCTCCTCCTCCTCCTTGGGGCAGGCTTCCTCATTCTCACTGTAGTCCTCATTGAACTCTTCCTCCTCCTCTTCCTCCTCCTCCAGGTAGAGGTCATCGTCCTCCTCCTCCTCCCAGCGGGGTGAGTCCTTGTGGTAGCTGACAGAGCTATGGCAGGAGTGGTAGGAGTCCCCATCCCGCTCATCCAGCTCTGAGTCCCGCAGGCTCTCGTTCTCAAAGTCCTCGCTCAGCTGGGAGCTGCCCTGACTCAGCTCAGCCGATGAGGCATAATGGCTGCTCCCCGTGGGGCTGCAGGGCCAAGAGCAGACAAGAACAGGGCTCCGTGGGGCTGTGCCACAGCTTTGCTTGCCCTGTGCTGCCCCACGGTCCCAGGGTCCCCACACCATGGATAGGAGGGATGTGGACACAGCACTTGGCGAGCACTGGACTTCTCATCCTGGGAGTTGGATGCATGGACCCAAGAGACTCCATGACCTGGGATCAGCCCCCCAGGGATCTGACGTTCCTGTATGTGGGTTGAGTTTAGGAACATGGGGGTCAGGGTCTGTCACCTCAGCTCACTCCCACCAGAGGAGGGGCAGAGCACAGCCAGACTGCACGCCCAGCCAGATCCTGCCTCCTGCTTCAGCCAGACATCCTGTCCTGCCCTTACTCCGCACCCAGCCTCTACCCTGACACCCCAGCACTGCCTGTACATCTCCAAGCCACTCCTTCTCCAAGGACACCCTCTCTCAACTCCATCAACTCCCCTTAACCCCATCATCTCTACTCCAGTGTTTCTTCCAGGCCAGATCCCTTTCCACCAATCCCATCTGTCCCACTGGCTCTTCCAGCATCCCCATCTCACAGCTGCCTGCACTCAGGGGAGCAGCAGCACAGAGGAGTTCCTTGCATCCCAGAAGGCTGCTGGGGACAGGGCAGCCATGGAGCTCCATGGAGAGAGGCTCACATAAGCAAACATGCAGACAGGACAGGGACATGCCTAGGAAGAGGCCGACACCATGTCTCCAGCACTGGCAGCCAGGGCTTAGGGATGGGCAAGCAGGAAGGGGACAAGGGAACAAAGAGATGGGCAGAGCCCTGGGCCCAGAGCAGCTGGGTTAGGCAGTGGGGAGCCAGGGGACATGGCAGGAAGGAGGGTGCTGGCAGATGCCCAGGCTGCTCCCAACAGGGACAGGTACCTTGGGAAAGGGGACTTGGGGCACAGGGATGCAGGAGACACGGTTCATGCCTAGAAACCTCTCATCTCCTCAGCCAGATCCTGGCCAGATCTTGGCACATCACAAGGGTCCCAAATTTACTGTGCGAGCCTTTTGCCCAGTCAAGTGCTCCTTGGGAGGTACCAGTATCAGAGAGTGGCATTCGAGTTCCTGAGGCTCATTTGAGTCCCAGCTCCCATTCCTGCTGGCATGACAGGGAGCAGGCAGCAATGCTGCCACACAGTTGCTGTGCCAGTGAGCGGGACCAGGATGCTGGGGTACTGGCACCATGAACTGGGCCCCCAAGAGCAAGAACGGCTACCACGGGGCTAAGAGACACCCTGGAGCATCCCAATGCTGCTCCTCTGCAAGGCAGCCCGGGGCAGGGAGACCCTGCAGTGGCATGGGATCGCCCTTGCCAGGACTGGTGTTGGCCTCACCACGGCTGCAAGGACCGACCACAGCACTCTGCGACGGTACACAGCACGCAACAAGGTAGTGACCCACCTATCAGATAGGTCTAGGGATCGCCTGCTCTCAAGGGAAGGCTGGCGGCTGGTCCGCCTGCTCGACTCAGAGGCGGACTCGGCGTCACTGCGCCTGTGTGCGGCAGAGTCAACGCTACCATAGCGTCTGCCAGGGAGGAGAGGAAGACGATCAGCAAGGTCCCAGAGCACTGCACCACCACCACCCGCCGTGCCCCAGCTTCCCCTGCTGCCATGGGGACAGCGCTAGGGAGGCTCTGTGGTGGTGGACAGGGATGGCACCTTGGTCTGGGAACATGCTGGGACCACAGGGACAAACCACCGGGCTGGTGACCCTGCCTACAGCTACATCTGCATCCCAAGGCAGGCCATAGCTCACAGCAAGGAGAGCTAGGACTTGAGGGTCCCAAAGCCCAGCAAGGACAGAGGAGGGTGATGACCCAAAAGAGCTTGAAAACTTCCAGGTGAGAAGGAAAGCCTTAGGGCCAAGACCCTCCCCCCTCTTCCTTGCCTCAGTATCCCTCCCTGTCACCCACCACCCTGAGGGCATTGTCCCTGGCATCATCATCCCAGAGACCTGCTGGGGTCCCCGCCTAGAGGATGAGATTAAGAAAGCAGGTCCAGGGAGAGCTGGCTGCACTGACACTACCTGATGGGATGCTGGTCTGAGTAGTCCATCTCATAGCTCTGCATGGAGTCGGTGTAGGAGTCACGGGAGCTCTGCTGCTGGTGCCTCATGGGGTACTGGTGGACAGAGGCATTGGGCTGGGAGGTGGTGTAGTAAGGTGGTGGGATGCTGTTGCTGGTCTCACTGCGATAATCACTGTCACGATCATCCACTGTGCTGTCAGGGTCATCATCTGCAAGGGGCCACAGGGAGTGGGACAGGGGATGGCTCCACAGCTCCTGTGGCCAGGGATACCCCAAATCTGCCCCATGCCCTACACAACCCAGCTACTGCCACCACCGTGTCCCCATGTCTTTGGGACCTTGCTGCCGAGATAGACCAAGTCAGATGTGAGGAGGGCTGGGGACTGCCAGGCTGGGAGAGGAGGAGAGAACAGGATACTTACTCTGCTGTTCTCCCCATCCAAAGTAATTCCAGCTGCCTACAAGGAAAACCAAAAAGAGGCAGAGACAATAAGGATGGAGCCAGCTCCAGGGCAGCAGCACAAGGTGGCTGGGGGAAACCAACATCTTCCAGGCATGATGGCACCAAGCTGTGCTGGGGACAGCACCCAGGATGGAGCACATCAGCACTGAGCTGTTCTGGGGTCAGGGACTGTGGCTGCACGATACAGTACCAAGAGAGGATGGGGATGGGGTGTAGGGATGGGCATGGTGGCAGTGAAGTGCACCCCAAATCCCCCAGATCTCTCTGCCAGTGCTCACATTGAGCAGCCCCCCCCTCCAGCCTCACCACCCCTCACCTGGGTTTCCCAGGGACCATCCTTATCATCCCCACTGCCATGCCCTGCCAAACCCTTCTCCCCTACAACTCAGCCCCAGAGAAGGCCTCACACACTATGGAGCAGGGAAAAAGCAAAGAAACACCAGCAGACACAGGAATCTGGGAGCAGGGCAGGGAACAGGGTGTGGGGTGAGACTGAGCCTCACTTGGGCTGGGGTCCAACGCACCAAGGCAAGACAGACACCACTCCTGCACATCCCCAGTGTGGGGACCTGGGGCATGGGGCAATGGGGGGGGCTCTGCAGTGGGGCAAGGACAGGGTAGCACTTACAGCACTGGGAGCTGTGAACGGGCAAAGGCTTTTCCTGCTCCTCCTGGAAGGCATACTAGGGAGAGACAGGCTACTGAGGACTGCCCCTCTGCACCACTGCCCCCTCATCCCAGCCTGGCACTGCACCGACTTACATCATCCTGGTCCCGCATGGCATTGAGCTGCTCCAGCTTCTTGGCCCAGTACCTGGCCTCCTCCTCAGGGATATCTGCAAGAGCAAAGACCCCAATTGGGGCAGAGATTCCCCACCCCTCCCCCCACCAAAACAGCCTCTCAGGAGCTACAGGATCAGACCCTCATCCTCAGCCCTGAATGGGTCTGGGCATGGTACCCACCCAGAGGCAGCTCAAAGCGGGTGTCAAGGAGGATACGGTGGAAAGTGGGGTCCTTGGTGCCTGAAATCTCATTGTCGGTCATGATGACTTGGGAGTCAAGCGTGAGCCACTCCCCAGGGCCCTCCTGTGGGGTAGAAATGCTGGCGAGGAGACCAGAGACCCCACGTTCCCAGTCCCCCAACCCCTCTCCGAGGAGGGGTGGGAAAGATTCTACCACCACCAAAGGACAACCAAGAGTGTGGTTGCATGTCCTTTAGGGTCTGATGAAAGGGGTGGCCATGCCTAAGCTCCTACCTCATTGGACTGCCGGATGGTACGGAGGGGGATCCACACCATCCCCACCATGGTGTCCCAGATGAGACCCTTGTTCCACACCTCCACCGTCAGGCCCAGGTCAAGCCGGTTGATCTCACTGGGAAGGAGGAAAGTGTTAGGTAACCCCCTCCACAGCAGCCCCCTGGGGCCATTCCAGTCTCTGCAGGACTCAGGTGAGCCCCCCAGGGCTGGGGTCATGGGGGAGCACTGGGGTGGGGGCCCCAGAGTGGCCCCTATACACTCACAACATGAAGTCCTGCTCCCAGGAGGGCAGGTTGCCCCGCACTGCAATGGTTGTGCTCTTGACATTTTGTACCTTCAGTGTCACGTAGGTGTTAAACTTCTCTATGGGAGCAAGAAGAGGGTGAAGTGATCCCCCCAGACACTCCCCAACTGCCACCCTCCCATGGGGTACCCACACACTGCCCTCAGAACCCCAGTCCCAGTCGGGATGGATCCCACCCCTGGCTGCAAGCATCCCATCCTGTCCACGGCATTCCCATCTTGCACAGGGTACTCCCATCTCTTGTGTATGTTGTCTCCCCTTGCCAAATGATGCCTCCAGATCAGAGGCTGAGCCTGGGGTCCCCTTGGGTCCCCTTGCTATCCCCTGCCTTTCCTCTGATCCTGACACACCCAACCACCCCAAGAGCCAAGCCCCCCAACACCAAACCCCCCCAGGGAGGCAGCCTGGGGGCACTTACCTTGGGGCCCATCGAACTTTGCCTTTTTAACTGTGGGAACAGAGGGAGGGAAGAGATTTAGGCTGAGGAGGCCTCCTCTTCCCCCAAAACTGCCCTCCCAGGGGTACCAAGGGGATCATTCCCACCCTGCCCATTGGGGACCCGTCCCCATAAGCCGACTAAGCAGAGCTGGGGCTGTTTGCATCTGGGCCAGATCCTGCTCAGAAGCAAGGGAACAAACATCACTGATGCTCCAGCTTTACACAAGTGACTACCTGGTTTTGCCTGCAGTAGGGAGGAAACAGCAGCCAGGTACCAATGCTGCCAGTGCGGGGCCGTAAGGGGCGACAAGGGAACAGGACCAGGCAAGGAGAGAATGACACAGCACCTGGTTAAATGCGGTTGCCAGCGAGTGAGGACCAGTGTGACCAAGGAAGGATGAAAATAGCCCTGGTGATATCCAAAGTAATTTGTTCAGAACCATGCTGCTCACAGAGGGGATGCGAGGCTTGGGGGAGGCAACTGGGCACAAGCCTGACCCGCAGTACCACTGGTGGGGGGGTTGTGGCTCAGCCTCAGCTTCTTGCTCAGTAAATAACAGGTCCTTCTGGCTCAGTCATCTGCTGGGTGGCAGTTTGCTCATGGCCACATCCAGAATCTCAGGACCGCAGGAGCTACACTCAGGGATGGGGGAGTTCATGGAGGAGGCTGGGGGCAGGGGGAGGTTTGTTTGAGGCCGGGTAGGAGGCTCTGGGATCACAAAGATCCCCCTTTGCCACTGGGCTGTGAGCCTGGGAGACTGTGTGGGAACATCTGGAAGCAGCATGTGCTTTAATATTAAATATATTTTATATGTCAATGGTATTATATATAATGCATTTTATATATATTATATATTATACATATTCTGTTACGCATTATACCATATATTCTTAAGTATTACATATATATCACATACGCCATATATATTATATATGATTTATTATAAATTATCAGATATTGTATATGGGATATAATATATTTTAAATGTTTGTATATGTCATATATATTATTATATACATTCTGTACTATAGATTATATATGATATTGTATGGGGTTTGATTATATTTTATGTTATATGTTATACATTGTAATATAATTTCTTTTTATTGATTTATTATTTATTATTTATTTAATATTTAATTAATAATACTATTATTAATATTTAGTATTAAATGAATAATCTTTATAATAGTAGGAAGCATATGATGTTAGAATACAGTCTCTGGTACCAGGACATACTGCTTGAAGCTGCACAGCGACCCCCGTAGGTTGGAGCTTACCCCTGTCCCAGCCCCAGCGGCACCCACCACCCCAAAGCTGCCTCCGAAATGAAACAGAGAGAACAGGAAGGGAAAGCTCCAGTAACACCTGATCTGACAGGAACAATGACCCAGGGAACACATGGTTCTCCTGGCTGTCATCTACTGCGGGGGGGGGTTGAAGTCCTGCTGCCACCATCTGTGGCTGCTGGCCCCAAGAGGTTGTGCTGCCTTCCAGCCACCAACGGGCCCCCAAAATTGGCACAGGGGTGGCAGGTCCCAGGGCATCACCTCTGGGCTAAACTCAACCTGAGCCCCCAGACAAGGAGCTGAGGGCAGTGGGACCCTCATGGGAGCTGGGTGCCCCCACAATAGGGTGGAACTCGAAGTGCTTCCCAGTTTGGGGTGATCATCCTTCTCAGGGGGAAGGAGGAGGGGGTCAATTGGGGAAACTGAGGCAGGTTCAGGTGGTGGGGTTCAGACTGGCAATGGCATGAAAACCAGGCTGGGCTGTAGGCATCCTGCAACAGGCCCATCTGTCTGTTCAACCCTCTGTCCATTCATCCATTTGTTTGTCTGTGTATCCACACGTCTCTGTCCACCCCTCTCTCTGTCCATCCTTTAACCATCCACCCATTCACCCCTCTCCAACCATCCCCTCTCTCCATGTCCATTCACCCACTCCCTCCCTCTCTTCATCCATCCACCCACCCATACTCTCCCTCTGTCCATCCACCCCTCTTTCCATCCATCCACCTACCCCTCTGTCTACCAGCTCACATCTCCCCATCCCTTCATCCATCTGTCTCCTCCATCTGTCTCTCTAGGCACCTGTCTACCCACCCATCCTTCTGTCTACCTTCCAACCCCTTCAGACCCCACTCTGGCCATGCACCCCTGGCCCCATTCACCCCACACCTCCCAGGGCCACCTCAGTCCTTGCCTTCCCCTTGAGGGCTGTGTGTGGCCCTGGTGCCCCAGGAGGGACAAGGGAAGGCTGGGTGGGGGCTTTAGGGTGACAGCCTGTGCCCCACCTTGTCCCTATAGCTGCCACTCTGCCACCTCCAGGACCCACACTGAGATGCTGCAAGGCCTTGGGGAGGTGGGAACATGACCACCCAGACTTATCTCCCTACCCAAACTGAGCACGTCATCCAGAGCAGCCCCCAGTAAAGACAAGCCTGAGGCTGCCGGATCCATCTGCACACCGAGTTGGGGAGTGGGGATGGGGATCCAGTATGGCATGATCAGCCCACAGGCACCAGACCCCCACCAGCACCAGACTACCTCTGCAACCCCCCCACCTGCTCACAACCCCCCAGAGCACCACCGGAGTGGGGCAACACCTGCAGGGGGGGTAATTTCGGGGGATATTTAGCGGTTTGGAGGAGGGGCTGAGGGAAGATTGGAGGTTTGGGGGTGTAGGATGTGGGGATGCTCTGGGATAAACGATGCTGTGAGGAGTGGAGGGTGGGAATCGCGGGGGTTGGGGATGCGTGGGGGGATGTCTGAGGCCCCATGTTTAGGGTAGGGACTGTCTGGCCTGGGGGGGTATTCGTGGAGAGGTGAGTGACAACAGGCGGTGGGTTGTGAGGGGTGGAAGGGATGCGGCAAGGGAGGATGAGGAGGGACTGATGTGAGGGGATGAAGGGGGAGGCACACGGAGCGCTCACACCCCCCCCGCCCCCCATCCCCGGACCCGGTGCCGCGCGCGCGCCCCCGCTGGTTCATTCATGAATCCCGGCGCCGGTTGCCTTGAATGGAGGGGTTCCCACGGACACCCCCACGGACACCCCCCACGGACACCCCCCACGGACACCCCCCACGGACACCCCCCACAGACACCCCCACGGACACCCCACGGACACCCCCCACGGACACCCCCCACGGACACCCCCCACGGACACCCCCCACGGACACCCCCCACGGACACCCCCCACGGACACCCCCCACGGACACCCCCCACGGACACCCCCCACGGACACCCCCACGGACACCCCCCACGGACACCCCCACGGACACCCCCCACGGACACCCCCCACGGACACCCCACGGACACCCCACGGACACCCCACGGACACCCCACGGACACCCCACGGACACCCCCCACGGACACCCCCCACGGACACCCCCCACGGACACCCCCCACGGACACCCCCCACGGACACCCCCCACGGACACCACACGGACACCCCACGGACACCACACGGACACCCCCCGCGCCCTCCGCTACCTCGCACGCAGAGCAGCGACATGGCGCCGGGCGCGGGACTCACAGCCGCGGCCACCGCTCCGCTACCGGGCCGCCATCTTGCTTCACCAAGGACGACTCCTGACGTCAGCCCCACCGCCCCCGCCTTAAAGGGGACGCCGGGAGACGCCCCTCCATAGCCCCAGCACCCCCAAACCACACCAAACAGCCACAACATCCCCCCAACCACACACAACACCCACAACAACCCCCTAACACGCCCCCAACCACCCATAACACCCCCAAACACCCCCACAACACCCCACAACTCACCCCAACACGCCCAACACTCACCAATACCCTCCTAAAGCCCCCCTAATAGCTTTTTACGTCCCCTGAATACAGCCCAAACACCCCCAATACTCCCCTACATCTCAAACACTCCCCCAATACCCCTCCACCTCCTTCAGAACCAGGGAGAACTCGCGATCAGGGTGGCCCGAGGGGGCTGCCCTGGATGTATGGCTCCGGAGATCCTGCTGTATGGACATGGGGGAGTCTGCTTGAATGGGATACGGGGGATTCCGGCCCGAATGGACCACGGTGGAGTCTGTGTATGGAGGGGGGGGATCCTGCCCATATGGATCCGGGGTTCTGCATGTTCCCATTGCCAGGGTGGGTGCTGTCCTACCAGCAGCCACCACATCACGGGGACCAGCAGAGGGCTCACGCTCTGCGGCTGCAGCCCAGCACACAGACAGGCTCTGCCCAGCCTGACGGATGGTGACATAGACCAGGCCCCCAGCTGAGCACGCTGCTCTCATATGTGTGTGTTGAGAGGACATGGGCTGGCAACAGCGGGACGGGTGATGTGGAGCTCATCAGCCCCGCAGGGACACGTCTGTGCACGTCTGGTTTGAGCGTCCCTGCCATGGGACTTGTGGGTTGGAGGTGATACCCACAGCAGCCCCTTCCCAAGGACGACAAAGCCAAAGCAATCTCCACAGCCTCAGAATCCCTGCATATCCCTTTGCCTCATCCTTCGGGGTCCCATGGTCCCCACAAGGTGGGTGCTGTCCCATAAGGGTGCAAGGTGCCCTGGGTGCGGTGACGGCAGTGGTGAGGGTGACACCCACCAGCCCACCCGAGGGAAGCCGAGCCGCCTCCCCCAGGGCAGCCCATAGACAGGGATCATTCCTCGCCTCTACCCAGCTGCTTTCCCACAAGTGCTCTCCGAGGTTTGGTGGTGTTTTCCGTGGGGGAAAAGGGTCTGTGATGGCACCACGAGTGGGACATGGTGCCCGGGACCTCCTAAAGTAACCAGGTGTGGATGGAGGTGCTGAGCACAGCAGAGGACTCGGTGAAGTGGCAACTCTGCTACAACGTGAGGGCAAAGACGTGGTGGATGGTGAGTGACAGCAGCTGGGTTGGGTCTGGGGTGCTTGGTTTTGGAGTGGGGAGGCCAATGGTGGGGTAGAAGTGGGACTTTGGAGCAAGGGTGTGGGGGTTCTGCCCATGCTGTTTGATCCAGTGGTGTCGTATCCCTTCCTGCTGGTGCTGGTGCACATTGGGCTGTGCTCACCCCAGCCCTGGCCAGGTGCTTTGCTCCTGTGAGTGTTTTCTGAAGCAGATCTGGCTGGGAACATCATCTCCCTGCTTGGCTGTGAAGGTCTCTGCTGGTGTGTGAGCCTGCCCTTGCGACAGGGCTCATGTCTGCCCATCCCTCAACACCTGCCCTGGCTCTAGGCAGGGGCTGGAGATTGCCTTAAGCCAGACTTAAGGCAGGTTTGGGCACAGCTCCCCCCGAGTGGTTTTGGGAAGGAGAGGAATCACTCCACAGCTTCCAGGCAGGAGGTTGTGAGCCAGCGGCTGTGGGTCCTCAAGGCTTCCACCAGGCGTGTGTAACAGCTCCTGAGAGCTGCCGCTCCCTTGGGCTGGCAAGTGGGATTTCTGGGAAGCAGATGAGCTCAGGGATCCCTGCCAGGAAGTACCAGCCTGTGAGTGAAACCCCAAAGCCCTGGGCAGGAGCAGCACAGGGCACCCAGGCAAACCCAGGGGTACACTCACATGTCCCTGTACACAGGCAGGGATGGTGCCCAGCATCGTCCCATGGCTCTGAGGCTACACAGGGCAAGAGGCCAGACCCTGCCTTGCAGTACCCTGCTGTGGGTGGCTGCAGGTCCTGGTATCAAAAGGCTGTAGGTGGAGGGCACTGGCTGTGGCTGGTGCCACAGCAGGAATGTGGTGCCCCTTGGCTCCAGACAACCCACGCTGCCCTGGCCCTGCCTGACACCACGAACAGAGCTGGGGCTTCAGAGCCAGAACACTGGGGCCTTTGAGGAGGTCCCTGCAGCAAGCGGCGTGGGGGAACAAGGTTGTGCCAGGACCTGGGGGTGGTTGATGACGCTCAGGAGATGGAAGAGGGGCTGGCAGGAGCCCAGGGACTCTGGGGATGTTGGGGTGGCCCTGGCAATGCATATGCCCCATGTGCCAGCTCTCACCCAGGCAGGAGGGGACACTTGCCATAGGGTTAGGAAGAGTTGTGGGGGCAAGAGGAGGAGCAGACACAGATTGCAAATAAAGACTGGTCCTTCTGTCTCCCTTTTGGTGTTTCCCACTAAGCACATCAGCTGATTGCTTTTAACCTGCACATATTGGGAGATGGTGATAGCTCCTGGGACTGTCATAGAATCATAGAATCACAGAGTAGCTTGGGTTGGAAAGGACTTTAGGATCATCTTAAGGGATGATCGCCCAGACAGGGACACCTATTTGTAAGAAAACCCACTGTTTTGCTGAATCAGGGCTGAGATGGTTTCACCAGGGATGAAACGTGTGGGATGCTGCAGCCTCTCCCTGCCTCCCATTTGCACTACAAGTGGCTGTAGGGACAGGATGAGGGGGAATGGCTTTAATCTGCCAGGGGGGAGATTGAACTGAGCTCTTAGGCACAAGCTCTTCCCTGTGAGGGTGCTGAGGCGCTGGCACAGGGTGCCCAGAGGAGCTGTGGCTGCCCCATCCCTGGCAGTGTTCGGGGCCAGGTTGGACACAGGGGCTTGGAGCAGCTGCTCCAGTGGAAGGGGTCCCTGCCCGGGGCAGGGGTTGGAGCTGGAGGAGCTTTGAGGTCCCTTCCAACCCAAACCATTCCATGTTTCAATGATTTGGGGATCTCTGACTGGGAAAGTGTCCTGGCGAAAGTTGCAGCTGCCCTGGGAGCTAGTCCATAGTCAACACATGCTCCCGGCACAGATTCTGCCCCACTGCTGCACCCATCCTGTCACTAGCATGACACAATCTGCACCCATGTGTCACTAGCCAGTTGTGACCCCCCCGAGACAGGTGGACTATCTCATTTTGCATTTTGCATCACCCCATATAAAACAGGAGCAAGGCTGGAGCTAAAGTATCAGCCCCTCCCAGTGCACCACATCCATCCATCCATCAGCTGGTGAGGGGCATGGTGTGTATTGGCCAATGGGCACAAAAATTAATCAGGCTATATGTAGCTGTGAATTATGTGGCTAAAAATACCTCTGCAGCATCTCCTGCTGAGATGTCCCCCAGCAGAGCCCTGAGGAACTTGATTCCCTGCTGACATCCCATTGATCACCCTCCTCATTGCAGGCCTGGAGGAAGTATCTGCACATAGGTGTTTGATGGGCTCGGCTGGCTGCAGCACAGCCAGTTTACTGCCCATCAGTCAATGTGAGCATACAGATGCCTGAGTCAGCAGCTATTGAGCACAGGGTGAGAGCATCCGTCTTGGGAAAGCTCAGCTGCCTCGGAAAGAAGGGAGGAAACCTGCTGCCAGCATCTGCCTGACAAAGTACCATTGGGAACTGCTGTGGATTACAGACTGATCCTTCACCACTGCAATGGTGTTTAGATGCTTGGAACTGCCTGGGGCTGGTGCAGCCACCCAAGGCACCAGTGCCTGGTGGCACCAGCCCTTCCGGGGTACTGGGATGGTGCTAGTGGCTAAAATCAGGATCCTGCACCCCCAAACCACAGCCTGGGCCAGCGAGATGGGGGTGGCAGAGAGGGAGGAGGTGAAGGGGAGCCTAGATGACATCGCAGCACTCACAAAGGACTGTAGAATCATAGAATCACAGAATCAACTAGATTGGAAAAGATCCTCAAGATCTTCAGGTCCATTTGTTCTTTAGCACTGCCAAGGCCACCATTAAACTGTGTCACTGAGGGTCACGGTGTGTGAACACCTCCAGGGACGGTGACTCCAGCACTGCCCTAGGCAGCCTGTTCCAGTGCCTGATCACCCTCTGGTGAAGGAATCACTTCTCATATCCAGCCTAAACCTTCCCTGGTGCTGCCTGAGGTCGTTTACTCTTGTCCTGTCACTTGAACGTACCATACACTCATCCTAGCACACGACACCAATCCCTTCCCTGGCAGCACGGTCTCTAGGCTTTACACAATAAAAACCGAACGACTTTTTTACGCACAGTTCTCGGTATGATGCTGCTGTGGGTGTCTCCCTTGGAGCCCAACACATACAGCAGCCTGGGGTCCAAAGAGGACCTGACCTAACCCACAGATAGGAGGCGCTTTCCCGTGGCTGAGCACCAGATGGCAGCAGAGGAGCGGCCACTTCACCGGCACCGGCACTGGCACCTGCACCAGGCGGCAGCGGAGTCCCACTGCCCGGCAGCAGGATTGCTCCGCGTGGGGTGCTGTGCTGTGGGTGTCCCACCGTGGGGTGCTGTGCTGTGGGTGCTGGGGGTGCTGTGCAGTGGGTGTTGGGGGTGCTGTGCAGTGGGTGCTGGGGGTGCTGTGCTGTGGGTGCTGGGGGTGCTGTGCTGTGAGTGTTCCGCCGTGGGGTGCTGTGCAGTGGGTGCTGGGGTGCTGTGCTGTGGGTGTTAGGGGTGCTGTGCAGTGGTGTTGGGGGTGCTGTGCTGTGGGTGTTGGGGGTGCTGTGCAGTGGTGTTGGGGGTGCTGTGCAGTGGGTGCTGGGGGTGCTGTGCAGTGGGTGTTCCGCTGTGGGGTGCTGTGCAGTGGTGTTGGGGGTGCTGTGCTGTGTGTGTTCCGCCGTGGGGTGCTGTGCAGTGGGTGCTGGGGGTGCTGTGCTGTGGATGTTGGGGGTGCTGTGCTGTGGGTGCTGGGGGTGCTGTGCAGTGGGTGTTGGGGGTGCTGTGCAGTGGTGTTGGGGGTGCTGTGCTGTGGGTGTTGGGGGTGCTGTGCAGTGGTGTTGGGGGTGCTGTGCAGTGGGTGCTGGGGGTGCTGTGCAGTGGGTGTTCCGCTGTGGGGTGCTGTGCAGTGGTGTTGGGGGTGCTGTGCTGTGTGTGTTCCGCCGTGGGGTGCTGTGCAGTGGGTGCTGGGGGTGCTGTGCTGTGGATGTTGGGGGTGCTGTGCTGTGGGTGCTGGGGGTGCTGTGCAGTGGGTGTTGGGGGTGCTGTGCAGTGGTGTTGGGGGTGCTGTGCTGTGGGTGTTGGGGGTGCTGTGCAGTGGTGTTGGGGGTGCTGTGCAGTGGGTGTTGGGGGTGCTGTGCTGTGGGTGTTGGGGGTGCTGTGCAGTGGGTGCTGGGGGTGCTGTGCAGTGGGTGCTGGGGGTGTTGTGCTGTGGGTGCTGGGGGTGCTGTGCAGTGGGTGCTAGGGGTGCTGTGCAGGGCAGTGGCTCTCCTGGGGCAGAGGGTGGGATGTCCGGGGGGGGGTTGTCAAGGTTTTGAGCTGGCTGTGAGCCTGAGGCAGGGCACGAGGGCAATGGAGACCCCCGTGTGCTGCATCCATGTCCTGGGACACCATCACCTCCCCCTTGAGTGCCATGGCACTGGGGACATCCTGCCTCCCCAGCACATGCACACGTGTTTTTGCAGGGGCACACAAACACCATACACATACAGGTACATATGTACATAGGTACACATACACGTACAGGTACATATGTGTGCTGGCATGCTCCCAGCCATGCAAACACATACATTCGCGCTCACCAGAACATGTGTGCAAGTATTGAGACACGCACATACTTGCAAACATGCACTCATGTATGTATGCATGAATGCAACGCACATATACGCATGAACACACATGCAGGGCACGTGTGAATATATAGACGCACTCATAGTGCCATGCACACACATAGCAACATGCTTGGACACAGCCAGGCCCCATCCATCTGCATGCACAGGAGCAGGGAGGTGATGCACACGTGTGCACACACATGCACTGCCCTCCCCAAGGCTGCCTGTTAAAAAGTACCCGAGTGGGTAAATAGGGGGCAAGGCTGTGGCTGGGGGGGCCTCAGCCCAGCTGCAAATGACCCACGGCCAGTGCCAGCTCCTTAATCCGTGCAGAGGTCCAGGACAAACTGTACCAGTGCTTGTATAAACCAACTGGCCTCTATTTATTTAATTCCTTTCTATTTATTTAGGGCGCAGCCAATGGGAGGCAGGGGAGGGGTGCACACACACACACCCCCTCGGCCCTCTCCCTGAACTGCACCAAGGGCTCCATGTGTGTCACTGTCACAGGACTGTGTGTGTGGCCTGTGGTCTGTGCTGGGACACACACACAGAGCAACATGCCTACCAACATGCCTGCACACTAACATGTGTGTGCCCACACGTGTTCTCACATCCACATGTGTAGATGTGTCCATGCACAAGCATACCCATGTTTGCACACCAGCACCATGCTGGGGGTTGGCTTTGCCAGCCTCAGTCCTCAGGGTGATGCAATGACACAAGGCCCATGTTCCCAAGGGGATGACAGCCCACAGGAGGGGCCAGGCTGGGAATGGTGGTTGCATGGGGAAGAAACAGGGTGCACTTGGAATCCCCATCACACTGCTCAGGGCTGATGCAGGGGGCTCGAGGAGCAGCTCAAAAGGCACAACATGGGGGATCCTGAGCTGTGCACCCCCCCCCGACATCACCTCCCTGCCCCCACTGTTACATAAAGACACGATGACAGGAAATCAAGGGGCAAAATGTGTCACTTGAATTAATAACTGACTTCCTGCAGTTGCAGATTCACCTTCTGCTCTTGTTTATATCCCCCTCACCCTCCCTGTCCGTTTCGGTTAATGCTCCCTCAGGCCGTTTGCCATTAACTGGCTCCAACAGCACAGGAGAGTGAGATTGATGCCCACTTACCTCAGTATAGACCGGGCAGTGACCAGATGCCCTGTCCCCATCCACCCAGGTGCTGCTCAGGGGACCTGGTATCCCATTTGCTGTACCACCACCTGCCTGGTGCTCTTGGCCATGGCACCCCAACCAGCTCCTGTGCAAGGGACACGGAATGGCTCTGAGCTCAGAATGGTGGGGTATGGCCAAGGGTCCCTCCTACCCTCACACCAGGGACACACTCCCCACCTCCCTGCACACTACCCAGATGGAGCCAGTGATGTCCCATGGTCAGCAACACTGCACTTTGAGGACCCAGCAGCCTCCCAGTGCTCCCGTTTTGTAACTGGGAGCAGGGCCGGCTCGCTGGGGCTGGGTGCCGGGGAGCTGAGGCCAAGCCATTGTGTTGTGCTGATGCTGAGTCTTGCAGGAGAGCTGTGGTGCTCCCGGATGAACCCGGCTGGCGCAGCTGGTTCCTGGTGTGTTCTTTCTATATTCCAAAAAGAAAAAAAACAAACAAAATTCTTCCCAAACCAGTTCAGGTTGCTAAGAGACAACAATGTGCTTTACATGGTGCCTTATTGACAAAGCCCAGCTTTTAATAAGCTCAGGCAACAAGCGGCAAGTGGCTTGGAGAGCCCACGCTGAGAGTGTGGCAGCCTCCTTCCTGCACACAAAATACCCTACGTCCTGCCCCTGGCAGCCCCAGCAAGCAGCTCTTGTCCCCCAGAGCCAGGGCTGTTACCCCAGTATCCCCTCCCCTGGAAGCCACAGGCACGGGCAGGGTCCAGCCCTGTATCAAAGAGTGTTTTGGAGCTGCTGCTTGGCACAGGCACAGTCCTGAACACCGTCTGCCAAACACCCACCGGCCCAGGCGCAGCCCGAGATGCTGCCGGCTTCCTTGAGGAGGGAAGAGGAGCCGGTAGTGGTGCCGGTTGGCTTCGTGCTGCCTGTGCCTGGCACAGTGGGTGTTGGGTGCTGTGAGCCCTGCTGCGGGCGATAAATCTATCATCAGCACAAGAGCAAAACCGCTTCCGTGCCGGGCCAGACTTGGTGTCTGCACCACCGACGGCAACGTTGCTGCAGGGAGAAGGGTCAGGCTGGGCTTCTTGGCACGGGGTGCAAGGCAGGTGCTGAGCACGCCGGGGCTTGGGTGAAAGCTCTGCCGGCAGCATGTACAGGCAGGAGCAGGCAGGGAGCTGGTGCCAGGCAGGGCTGGCAGCCAACTGGCACGGCAGGGTGGCCACAGGGCTATGTGAGCAGCAGCCACCAACCTGCAGCCAGAAGGGGATGAGGGGGGACAGAATGAGGTTGTCCCCTCTGCTACTCACCCCCTGTGCCTGATGTGCCAACTAACAGCATGGGCATCAGGGGGATAGCATGGGAGACAGGGTCACTGGAACTGAGGGGCATGATATGGGTGAGAGGTGATGAAGGCAGTGGGGCTGGGGTGCTGGTGAGGAGGAGTTGGTTGAGGGACACAATGTGAAGTTGGGGTCACCCTGGGTTGGGGCCAGGCATTGTGCTCTCAGTGCTCCAGTGTCTGGCTCTGCTGCAGCTCCCAGAGTTGCTCAGCACCCTCATTCCTCCCCCCACCAGTGATGTGGGTGTTCCAGCCCTCGCAGTGAGGTGAACTGGGCCCCAAGCATCCCTATATCCCCCAGGCTTTGTCTTGGTGCCTGAAATGGTGCCAGACCAAACCCTAGCCCAGCTATGACTCCATCCATGGGGAAAGGGCATGCTCTGGGCTCCCAAAGCAACCCAGAAGCACACACAGGAGGACTGGGGGTTGGCACCCCACTTGCACAGGCCCCGGGGAACTGGAGTGCGCGGAGCCTGGGAACCAGCAACGGCTGCATTGACTTTGGCTGCAGTGCTGGTTCTTGCTCCCACCTTGCCCAGCTGGCGGCGGCTGCTACCAGCACCAGCCAACACCCCAGTGCCCCTCAGCATCCCCAGGCACGGATCTGCACCAGCCTTGGCCATGTCCCCAGCTTTTCAGCTTAGTGCTCAAATCAGCTTGCGAGGTGCTGGCTGCTTAGCACCCAAATCCCCAGCCAGGGCTAAAAATACTCCCCCCTCAGGCTCAGCGGGTGGCAGCTGGCACTGCCCAGCATCACCGCAGGACAGCCTCACAGGAACCATAGAGACAGCACCGGTGGTGGGGCAGGGATGAGGACCAGGGGCAGGAGCTCAGCCGGGTGCCCCTGCCTGCCCTAGGGCACCACGAGGGTCTGGTCCCCAGGAAGAGGGGGGTTGGTGGGGTTAGGGAGGGGGCCCAGCAGTGGCACCAGTTCCCCATACTGGTGTGACTGAGCAGTGCAGGGTGCAGTGAGCAGGACCAGGGATTTGCAGGATTACAGCAGTTAAACCCAGACGGATGTTTCAGAGGGAGGGTTTAATGTCCTCATCCTCCCCCTGTGACACCAGCACTGCTCTCACACCGCCCTTGATCCCTGGGCAGAGCTCCAGTGTCCCCAGAGCCCACAGGCCCAGGCTCCTGACTGTGATGGGTTTGTGCAGCCTCAGCCCCAAGGGAAGTGTTTGGGGACCCCCGAGCCAGGAGCAGGAGCAGGAAGGGGGTCACCAGCTGCCATGCTGGAGGTGGGAAGCTGAACCGAGGAAGCCTCATTCCATATCCCTGCAGTCAGCAGGGCTGCTGATGCTGTCACCTGTGGTCATGATGGCAGCAGAGCAGTGGCTTCATGTCAGTGGGGACGGGGACGACGTGGCCCCCAGCCCTGCTCCAGTGCCTGGCAGCTCCCGGCCTCCAGCACACTCCCAGCATCGCTGGAGCCGTCACCGGTTTATAAATAGTGTCTGGGCAGAGAATGCAACCGCGTTCCCTAAAAGCCATGTGGTTCCAGTTAGAGGATTAATTGGAAATGCTTATTTTGATTTTGCAAAGTGATTGGATTTTTCCAGGGCATTTTGAGAGGAAAAAAGTCTGAATTTAATTATCACCAGTCAAAAAAAGCACCATGGGACTGAGGGTTTGAGGCCATCTCATGTTTGCCTCACACCCCACTCCCAAAGGCAGGCAGGCTACAGGGGGACATGGCAGGGATGAGGTGGGGACATGGGGATGCAGTGAGGATGGTCCCTGTGGAGGCTGAGGGGACAATCACCACCAGTGCACTACAGCCAGGCTGTGACATGTGGCACCATGTGCCCTGTATGGCTCGGGCAGGACAAGGGCTCAGGGGGAACCATGTCAGCACAGGCTGGGCTCAGGTTTGGAGGACTTTCCTTCACCAAGTTGCTTTGCTTTTACCAAAATGAATTTTCAGCAGCAATTGCCTTTTCTTCTTCTCCTTCTTCTCCTTCTTCTTCTTCTTTTTCTTAAGGAAAACATCATTTTCAATGACATTTCTCCAGGTTTCCATTGAAAAATTAAAAGCAAATGCTCTTGCACACTGGCAAAATGTAGAAAAATGTCTAGGAATATTTCTGTCCAAGTGAAAACAGTTTCAGTTCTTTTTCGAGATCTCTTTTTTTTCCTGAAAAGAAACCACAGTTGCCTTCCCAGTTATTCTAGTCGGACTGGTTTCAAGACAGACTTCCCAGTTCAGAGCCTGGAGCTGGGTTGATGATGCTGTGAGGCACATGTGGGGCTTTCCGGCAGCCCCAAGCCAGCTCTGCTGCCACACTTCCCACTGCTCAAAGTGTTGGGGTGCACCAGGCTGGAGTCACTTGGCCCCATGGATGCTCCATGCTGGAGGCTGGAGCTGGCAGGATGTCAGCTGAACCCCACATTTATGGGTCAATCTGGGACTCAGGCATTGCACCCCAAAGCCCTCCTCGATCACCTTCACCTTGTGCCCAAAGGCCATGGGGTAGGGAATGGCCACCCCAGCCCTACTGTTTGCTCTGGTTTGATTTCCCCGTGCATTTGTGCCCTTCATGCAGGAGTTAGTAACAGATGGATCCAGTGTATCTATCAGGGATGAGCCCACACAGAGTGCTGGGATACAGGATGCAGCCTCACAGGGTGCCTGGATGCAGCAAGGGTCTGCTCCCATACAGAGAATCCCTAAATTCCCAGGAAACCCAGAGTGCCTCCATCCTTCCAAAACACCTTTATTTGGAGTTCTTGTTCTGCTTTGGGACTGACAGTTGCATGGGGATGGAGGCATCATGGTGGGTACAGGACAAGGAGGCTGAGGCTGTGGGAGCCATAGCTCTGCACACACCGAATTCCTGCCAGGCTGGAGGAAGTGGACTACAAAAACCAATGTTAAACGTTATTGCTGGGCTGAGATTTGGCTCAGCCTCCCAGCCTGTGACACTGCCTTCCCCCTCAGAGCACACAGCCAGGGTGCCCAGGCAGGTGGGGAGCACCAGTGAGCGGCTGTGGGTCTCATCCTGGCTCCACAACAGTTTACCTGCCTGTACACTGGGACTGGAGCCTTCCCTACTGCCCCAGCCTCAGGGATACTCCTATAACAGAGCCTGCCCATTCAGCACCCCATAGAATCATGGAATGGTTTGGGTTGGAAAGGACCGTAGGCTCATTCAGTTCCAACCCCCTGGCACAGGCAGGGACACCTTCCACTGGAGCACCTGCTGCAAGCCCCATCCAACCTGGCCTTAAGAACTGCCAGGGATGGGGCAGCCACAGCCTCAAGCCATGTCCCAGCCGTGTAAGTGAGTGCAGGAACCTGCACCTCAGCTCTGGGCCTGTCCCCAAAAGGCACAGAAACATCAGTTAAATCCTCCCCTGCAGGTTTGATCTGCTCCAACTGCCGCTGATGGCTGAAGGCCAGCATGGAGCTGTGCCTCAGTTTCCCCACTCAGGGGATACTCAGCAGGGGGTGGTGATTCCTGTGCTGCTCCATGGGAATGGGAGAGCAGGGACAGATACTGCCTCCAGCTGCAGCAGGTGAGCATTGAGCCCCTTCCACACCCCAAGACTGATGCAGGTTGGGGCAGCAGCAGCCAGAGGAGCAAACAGCTCCAGCCCTGAGAGCCGGAACGTGTTTGCTGGTGCTGTCACATGGCTCCTGCCACATATTTACACACCAGAGCAAGCCAGGCCCGGTCACAAACATGGTGCCACTTGGGTAAACACAGACATCAAGGGAAGAGACCCAGGAAACACATATAGGGGGAAAAAGAGGGGAGGGAAAGAGGAAAGAAAAGAGGATGAAAAGAGGGGAAAAAGAAGATAAAAAGAAGGTAAAAGAAAAAAGAAAAAGGGGAAATGAAGAAAGGGGAAAGGAAAAAAGTAAGAAAGGAAAAAAATGGGAAAAAAGAAAAAAAGAAGAAAAAAAGATAAAAGGGGGAAATGGGTGGAAGGGAAAAGAAGGGGAAATAAATGAAAAATGAGAAAAAAAGGGGGGAAAAGGAATATTGGAGGAAAAAGAAAAAAGGGAAAAATTAAAAAGGAAATTTAGGGAGAAAAGAAAAAAAGAAAAATTTAGGGGAAGGAAAATAGGGGGGAAGGGGAAAAAACAAGGGAAAAGGGGGGGGGAAAGGAGGGAAAGTAAAAATGGAGATGGGGCAAAGGAATAGAAAAAATGGGGAAAACAGGATGAAAAAAGGTTGTGAAAAAGGAAAAAAGGTCAAAAGGAAGCCAAGCAATTGCCTTACAAAGTACTTTGGGTTGCTCGGGGCAGAGCAGCCGAGAGAGGCGCCGGGAGCCCCGTGTTCTCCGTGTAAAACAATGGACTCAGCAGCCGCGGGCAGGGACACAAAGTCCACTTGTCCCCCTTCTAGCCCAGGTGCTGCTGCCGGGCTGGTGCTGGGCCAGCCACAGAGCGCTGGTGCTGGCTCTGCAGGGCCCACTCTGACACCTCCATCGGCAACACATGGAGGGAATCACCCCCATCCCTGGCATGGTGTGCAGGGGGAAACTGGGCATGATGGAGAGGTGCTAAAGGGGATGGCTCATCCCTCCACCGCCTGCGACCATGCCACTGCCAGCCCCTCCTTCCAGTAATGTGGGGTTTACGAGCAAAACCTATACCAGGGCAGGGAAACATCCATCATGTGTGTGTTTGTGTGCATGAATGTACCTCCATCACCCTCTTCCCAGGGCAGACCCCACGGAGGTTCCTGGTCCCTGGCATCACTTAGCCCAGCATCAACCACGGGGTTGCTGTTGACATTCAGCATGAGGATGCTTCCCCTGGGGTGACTCTTGTGGGGGCTGCCACAGCACCCATGTACCCCCTAGGTACTGCCACACTCCCTGGAGAGCCGGGCAGCACATCATCCCTTCGTGCCTGCTCCATGGGATACCTGGCTCCAGGATGCCGTGAGCCTACAGGCAGCTTGTCCCCCACTCACACAAGCGCCAGCACCACTAAAGCCAGTTTTTCACTCCCTGCTCGGCCAAGGTGTCCGGTCCCCCTAATAAAACCCAAAAAATAATAAGGACATGGAAAATTCTATAATATCCCTTTCCAGCTTCTTGGATTTGGCTTTTGCTAATTCAAAGCAGACCCTGGAGGGGAGGGCAGGGAGTCAAATCAGAATCATGGCACAGAAAAGCCAGATTTCACAAAAAAACACCAAACATTTGAATGCTGCAGTGAAAAGGAGAAGTTGTTTCATGTGTGCTTAGAACCCAGCGAGCAGTGGTATCAGTTTTAATTAGGAGCCTGTTTTCAAAGCCCTTATTCCTTACAGTGCGCTCAGCAGCCAAGTCCTTTCCCTCCCTTGTAAAATCGTGGCAGGGGAAGGGGAATGGAGCCTGTTGTGCAGCTGGAGAGTGTGGCGAGGCGGGTGCTTGCGCCTGTTTAAACTCAGCCCTCGGATTAGGGGCAGCCCACAACTGGCAACTGTGTGTGAGAGTTCCTAATCCTTTCCCAGGGAAAGGACCCCTCATCCAACGTTCCCTGTGCATGCACCCCTGGTTTGCATTGCTTTGGGATACATCTCTCTGTGCCAGCACAACTGGAAGCTCCTTCTGGAAAACTAATAGAATTCTTTGCCTTTCCCTTCAAACTTTCTCCTTGCCAAATTTCAGCCTCGTTTTCTTCTGTGGCAAACAAAACCCTCAGAGAAACCATTTCCTACTGCAGCAAATGCCTGGTCCCAAGGTTGCTGAAGGGGCTGGGTTGGCATTGTGGGAGCATCGGTGGAAGCAGGTCGCTCTTGCTCCCTCCTCGTGCTTCTCTTTGCTTTAGCCACTAACTCAAATCCCCCCATGACTCCTCCCCATCCTGCTCTGATTCCTAAATGCTCCCTCTGGCCACCTTTGCTCTCCCAAGACCCCAAACCGAACCCACCTAGGACAGGGCAGCCTGCACCCATCACTGTCTACTTACACTTCCTGCTCACCAAAGCCAGTGTGAGGCTCCTCCACCTTCACCCCCAGCAAAACCATGGTCAGGATAGTTTTTGACCTTCCCCCCATCCGTGGGTGCTGCTCCTGTTGGCACACTGGTATTTCGGGGACCCCCGATCAGAGTGCCACAGGGTGCAGTGCGTACCAGAGTTGAGCCAACACTGCCATGGGGGAAGTGGGGGAAGCCATAGGGGTCACAGCACTGATCCCACTCCCAAAGCTAAGTTTTCCCCTCTTTGGGACCATGGGGTGTCCACGTTGAATGGCAAGACTCCATCGCAGTGCCTCCATCCCAGTGCCTCCATCCCAGTACACTCATCCCAGAGCCTCCATCCTGCTCAGGGAGGGCAGTAACACCACAGCTGGATTTGAAGCCATTTGGCAGCAGTGAGGCTGATGCACAAGGAAAAAGTCGTCCTTTTTAATGTGAAGAAGCAGCTCCCAGCTTTGGGTCAGTTTGGGGTGATTGGCCAGGCACCCATTGCAGAGGATGCAAGAGCCAGGGAAGAGCTGCAAGGTGAATCCTCAGCAGCTCTGCCTCCCCAGGAGCTGGTTTCCAAAACATCCAGGGGGGAAGAGGTGATGTTAGAGCTGATGGAAAAAACACAGATGGGGGGGGAGGAAATGGGGAATTGTGTTTTTTTAATATCTAACCTGCAGCTAAAAAATAAATCCCCCAAAAAGCCACAGCAAAAAATCCTAAAAACCTTCGGATTCAAGCAAGATAATTCACTGCAATCTGAGGGCAGTTTTTAAACTGAACTTTCCTTGTCTGCAACAGTTTCACCAGTGAATAACCTGCATTAGAAAGAGAGAGAACAGAAAAACAACAATAAAAGGGGGGAGAGGAAAAGAGAGAGAAAATGCACACACCAAAAGAGAGAGAAGTCCTTTTTCATTGCACGTTTTGGCTTTGAATTGAGCTGGGCCAGACCTCTGCCTGGACGGGACCCAAGAGCCATATGCAGGAATAAAGTAAATAAATTCTGGTCAAAACCAGAATATTCTCCTTAAAAGTGACTTTAAAAGCAACGAAAGACAGCAACAGAACTGTCCCGACACCAGTTATTTCCCTTTCTCATGCTGATGGGGCCGCAGTCCTAAGCGCTGCACCCAGCAGAATGGGACCTTGGATAAAAACCCTGCAGAAAAGGAGGCTAGAAATGAGGCGAAGAAAAGGGATACTGAGGCTGGTGGATGTTTTCCATGGGGATGGGAGGGTTTCTGCATTCCCTTGGCTGAGCCTGAAGCTGGCATCGAGGTGTCTCAAAGCACAAAGCAACCAGGAAACACCCTTTTGACATAAAACGGAGCTTTGAGGAGGGGGCTTGGGCTCTGGCCCATGGACACCCACTGGGTTGGGAGCAGGCGGTGGTGGGGCACAGCCTGAGACCCCCAGGGTGGTCTCTCACTATCCTCTTGCAGCAGAGCTGCACAAGCCCATGGGGAGAAACAGACCCAAACCTCAAATCCCCCGTCTGTGTTTCTCTTTATTTGGGGTGGCAGAGATGACCTGTACAGAAAGATTAAATAGGGTTTGGATTCTCCCCTCCCCCAGTGCTATTTACAGGCAGCCTTGAAGCAACAAAAACAGGATTACTGTGTTTTTAGTTTTATTTTTAGTGTTATTTTATCTGGGGTTTACCCAAGGAACTGGGGGGCTGCAGGGAGCTGGGGCAAGCAGGGAAGGATGGCAGCAGGTGTGCAGCCCTATGGCTAGAGCAGCCTGGCTGCAGCCCTTAACCTGCCTGCATCCTACAGCTTGCTTGGACCCCACAGCCTGCCTGTACCCCATAGCCTGCCTGCACCCCAAGACTCCCTTTCACTCCATGGTGGCCAGGGGCAGGTGCCAACATTATTTCAACCCCTGGGTCATTGCAATTATGTTTTATGCAGGATCAGTCCCTGGGCCCCTCACTGAGACAGGAGAAATGGGATTCATCCAGTGGGACACGACACGTGCCTGTGGGCTGCTAGAAAACCAACATCTCAGCCCTTAAACTCTGGCTGTGATTCACCCAGGAAACACTTTAACACACAGAGCTAAGGCAGAACCCCCCTTCCCACATCCCAGGCCCTCAAGAAGTGACAATAACCCCCCCAGCCCTGTTCTTCCTCCCTGCCATCACCCCACTCCTCCTCACCAGCCTGGGACCACCAACCAACCTCCCACCACACTGAAACTGAAGCAGAATGTCCACGGCCCCCCCAGCTCAGACGGAGCTGAGGAATGGCACTGGCTGGGGGCAGCTGCCAGTTGGGCACCGCAGCCTTGGACATGTTAGAAACAGGGAAACTCTTCCCTGGGTTTATTGTGTATCTCGCCCAGGCAGAGAATGAAAACTGCTTCTGTGAGAAAAGTTATGGCCGAGTTCCCATCGCTCCCAGCTCAGGGAGCTGGGATGAGGAGAGTGAACGGCTGATTTCAGCCAAGAGCCTTTGATTTCAGCTTTAAAACAGGGAAATTACTTGGGGGGGGTAGATAGTGACTAAGAAATAAAAGAATTAAATCTAGAGCTTGTAAATATCTAGATTTGGGAACAAAATGAGACCTCATTTCCATAAGGCTAATGGGCACACACTGGTGTCTGACCAACATCTTGAACAGCATAAACCAGACTTTGGAACACTCAAACTGTGCCGTGGAATGTCCAGTATCCTGGGATGCACATGGTGGGTTCAGCAGGCAAAGGGGCTATGGAGATGGATGAAATAAACCTCCAGCATAGCCCAAATCCCTGTTAAAATCAGGCTGATCCATTGTCAAAATGCTCAGGGATCACCAAGTCCTCCCAAAAGAACATAAAATGAAGGCAGAAAAGGATGAAATAAAAACTGCAGCAATACCAGGGCAGCTTGGTTTAATTTTATTGTAAGTATATATCATAAAACATTTAGCATATTATTTATCACACTGAAATCATTTGAACGCGAGACAGGCCGAGATTATGGTCCTGTTCATTCAAGACTCTGACGCGTGTCGGAAAAATACAGGCACAGATCATAGGCTGCAACAAACTAGAAAAAAATGCCTTTTTTTTGTTGCCTTCCTATAGAAAAAGATGGTTATTTGAAAGGATTAAAAGATTAAGGGATTACTCAGTAACAAGGGTTAAAAACACAGGGCCAGACACAAAGGGGGTCGAGAAAAGCAATAGGAATGATATCCCCCCCCACATCCAGCCCTTCTCCTCTCCCAACCCAAACCCAGCTCCTGGGTTGCTGCCAACTTTCCAAGTGGGATCAGGAAGCGGGGAGCAAAGCCTCGACCCCCCCAGCTAATGCAAAGAGGCCTGTAGCTTTAAGAGACACGCGGGGGGGGGTGCAAAAAGTGGGGGAAAGGGGGATGCTGTGGAGGGGAACCCTGAGGGGGGACGGAGAAAGTGGGGGGGGGGGGGAAAGGGGAACGGGATGAAGAATGAGGGGCGTGACCAGGGGATGCGACATGGGGCGTCCATGAAGCACGGGGGGAGAGATGGCCGGGGGGGGTGTCGGGGGGATCGGGGTACGCAGGGGAAGAATGCTGGGGGGGGG
The DNA here is from genome assembly GCF_012275295.1 of Melopsittacus undulatus. Taxonomy (NCBI): domain Eukaryota; kingdom Metazoa; phylum Chordata; class Aves; order Psittaciformes; family Psittaculidae; genus Melopsittacus; species Melopsittacus undulatus. Next base: position 2,352,999 of record NC_047545.1, read on the forward strand.
TGATGCCACTTGGGCGATGAGGGGTTGGGGGTGTCGGGGTCCACACCGGCGCTCTCGGTGTGGGGTTTGGGAACCGTGCCCGGCTCTGCCCGCGGCTCCTCCCCGCGCTGCGGTAGCTCCGCACCGGGGCCGCGTCTCCCCCGCCTTCATCTCCCCCCTCCCCTCCATCCCCATCCTCATCCCTAGACCCATCCATCCCCCGCCTCCCTCCGCAGCCCCCCCCCCCGCCGCCACCTACCAGCACCGGTTGCGCTGCGGGCGAGCGGGGCCGGAGCCTTCCACCTCCTTCCTCCCCACCCCTGTACCGGGAGCGATCCCTCCGCAGCGCCGCCGGTGCCCCGGGCGAGGGGAGGAGGCAGAGGACGAGGGGGAGGGGGAGGAAGAGGAGGCGGCGGCGATGGGGCCGGGGCGCTGCGGGCTGCGAGGAGGAGCCGAGCCCGGCCGGAGTTGGGCTGCGCTGCGGGGGGGCGGCGGGGGTGTCCGTTTTGCTGCTCCATAGGCGCAGCCCGGCCCTCCCCGCCCTGGGGTTTCGGTTTTTTTCGGGTTGTTGTTGTTGTTATTGGGTTTTTTTTCTTTTTTTTCCTACAATTTAAAAAAAATATATTTTTTTCTTGCCTTCCAAAAATAGCCCAACCCCCCCTCCCCCCCCCCCCCCTGCAGCCCCGCCGCCCCCCGCGGCACTGCATGAGGCCGGACCGGGCCCCACGTTCTCCCCCTCCGCAGCCTGGCCCGGTGCGGGCTCCGAGTTGCGGAGCCCGGGACATGGCCCCCGGGAGCGCGGCGGAGCCGGAGCGAGCGTGACCGCCCCGGCCGGGGGGGGAGGGGGTGCAGCGTTATTCGGGGGGTGTTATCCTCTAATTGTTGTTTTTGGAGGGGGGGGGCGACGTTTTTCTTCCTCTTCCTCCTCCTCGGTGGCAAACACACGGTTGAGCACAAACTGCCCCCAGCCCACCCTCCCCGCACGGCCTCCCGCAGCAGCCCGTTAATTGCACTTGGCGATGGTAGGTCCCACGACACTTTCGTTTTCTCTTCTACTTTCTTTCTCTTCCTCCTCCTCTCCAACCTCCCCAACCTCCCCCTACCCCCCCCCCATTCCCCCCCCGGGTGTGCGTGTCTCTGCGTGTGCACCCACGGGCAAAAGTTGGTTGCGGGGGGAAGTACTTGGTGGGAGGATGTCTGCCATGTCCCCACCGCGGTCTGGGGCTGAGGCTGTCGTGCTGTGGGGCGGGATGTGGGGGTCGGGGGGGGGTCGTAGTGCGGGGGGAGGCTCCGCAGCCGGCGGAGGGTTGGATGTAGTTGAAAATGGCCGCTAGAAAAGGGGCGGGGAGGCCGCTGGCAGCTCCGACTTGAACTTGGAAGTGACGCTCCGGAGGGGTCGCGGCTCTGTCCGCACCGGGAATGGGGGGGGGGGCGCAGATAAACCCCCCCCCCCCGCTCCCCAGTTATCATCCCCGGTATTAGAATGAGCCCACCCCCGCCGCAATGGGCTGTTTCTGCTCCATCTCCCCCACCCCCTCACAACGGCTCCATCCCCCCCGCACCCCGTCGGGGGAGTGCGGGGGGGGTCCCGGCCCGGGCGGTGAAGTTGGTGTGGTTCTTACTGAGGTTTGAGGGAGGGAACCCCCAAACCCTTCATTCCCCGGTGGGGATTCGGGGCCGGACAAAGTTGCGAGAGCGGCTGAGTTGTGCGGGAGAGGAGCTGGGGGGGGCGGGGAAAAACCCCTTTGTGGCCCCCCCCTGCAGGGACCCGTCAGACCCCCCCAGGGTGCGTGTTTGGGGCGGGGGCTCCGCGTCCTGCGGGGGATTCCCTTTGTTTTTCCGTATTTAGCTGTAAAGCGGCGGAGTGCGCGGTGCAGCCGGAGCCTGCCGCTCGGAACCGTTCCGGGGGGGGGGGATGCGGGGCTGCCCCCCCCTCAGCCGCTCCTCTTGCCGGGGCCAAGGCTGCCCGTCCATCCGCCGCTTTCCGCCGCGTTGGCTCCGTTAGGTACTAAAAAAGCACCAAAACACCCAAAAGTCGGGGGGTGCCCCCCCGAGGGGACGGGGGGGTCACCCCTGGGGAAGGAGGGGAGGGGGTCACCTGTCCCTCCCCTGCTCAGCAGCGCCTTTAGGCCTGCGAGCCAAAGGGGGTTCCTACATCTTTAAATGGGATGTAATATTTTGGGATGGGCTTTTTTCATCACGTCACTTCATTCCTCGCTCCTTTTTTTTTTTTCTCCTCTTCTTCTCCTCGGGTTTTTTTTTATTATTTTTTTTCCTCTCTTTTTTTTTCCTCCCTTTTCCGCTGTCCTCCCTCCTTCCCTCCCTCCTTCTCTCCCACTCTCAGATGGGGCTGCGGCCCCGTTGACTCCTACCCGCAGCCAGAGCGCGGACTCCCCCCCGACCCTCCCTTTGGCCAACGCGAGCCTTTGGCCTTTTTTAATCCCACCGCCCTCCCCCAAACCCATCAACACCCCCACCCCAGGAAAAAAGAAAACGTTTTATTCCCAAACCGGGTGAGGAAATTGGCTTATATATATTATATATATACACGTAATTTTTAATTGTTTTATTATTCTCCCTCCCGGCGGGTGGAAGTTGGACCCGGGTTATATCCTCCTCGCCCCCCCTCCCCAGCCCCGTTGCCCCCCCCCGGGCCCCGCAGAGCCGCGAGGAAGGAGAAAGGGAGGAAAAAAAAACGCCCGGACTGCTCCAGCCTCCGAAATGACTCAGTAACTTTTACGCCTCGAGTCTCAGCCCTGCAATTAGCCACTTGCCCAGCGCGGCTCGGGATGTATTCGTCTCCTCTCTGCCTGACCCAGGTAACCGGACCCCCCATCCCCTGTGTCCCGTGCCCTCCCCCATGACCCCCCCTTACCGCAACACTTTTACTGTTGCAACGCGAAAAAGAAATAAGGAAAAGAGGAGAAAAAAAATATCAAACACCCCCCCCCGTAAAACTGATTCTAGCGCGGAGCAGCCGCGTTTCAATCCTGCCCCCCCTCCACCCCCACCCCCCCCGCCGCGGTTTTACCTTTTTTTTTGGGGGGGGGAAAGATGTTTCTGGTGCTTTTTAGGGGTTTTCTGCCTCCGGTTTCACTCGGGGTGGGGTTGGGAGGGGAGGTTGCTTTGCGGTTTGGGTGTTTTGGGGGTTTGGTTTATTTTGTTGCTGCGCCCGGAGGTTGTAGGGTCCGGCTGGTGGCTTTGGGGGTGCGGGGAGGGATCCCCGCTTTAGGGTCGGCGGGAGGCTCAGCGCTGTGGGTTCAGCCTCAACAACACCACCACTTGTGTCGGTAGAAACTTTTTTCTTCCCCCTCCCCCCCCAGCTGGCTGCACATGGTGGGGTGCAAGGAGGTGGGTTTGGGGGTGCAAGGAGGTGGGTTTGGGGGGAGCACAGGCTTTTATCTCAAAATCCTCCAAGTTTGGGACTATTTGGAAGCAGTTGTGCCATGCGCTAGCGGCTGAGGGGGGGGGGGATTGTGCGTGGCAGGATGTGGGGGGCACCCCCGTAGTCTTTGCAGCGGGGGGGGATGTTGGTGTTGAAGGGCAGCCCCGAGCCGTGTGTGGGGATGCCAGTGTCACTCGAGTCCACGCCGACGTGGCCGGTGGTGTGGGCAAGAAGGGGGTGCCCACAAAGTCTCCCCCAGCAGGCAGTGCAAGGCTTTGGTGACCCCCACTTGCCCACTGCGGCTCCGTCTTTGCTCTGTCCTTATCGATCACTGATATTTAATTTCTGAGAAGGTCGCTCCCCACTCCCAGTAATCTCTTCCCTGCTCTAAACCAGCCTTGTGCCAACTGCTGGTTGAGCCCCCCCCATGCCAGGGGTTCTCCTGCTAGAGGGCCCTCATACCATGGGCCAGAGTTATGGGCAGGGTCCAGCCCCACCTTGGAGGCTCCTGGGTAGCCCCATGGCTCCTCTGTGGTGCCTGATGTCCACAGGGTTCCAGCCTTGGCCCCATGTCTCCCTGGGTGCAGTGTAGCACATGGGGCTGGGATGGTATTGGCACGGGCACGGGCATGGGCAGAGGTGGGCAGCACAGAGGCTGTTCACAGCACCCTGGGGTGCTGCTGCCCAGCCTGGGGTTCACTTGGCAAAGGGTCATACCTCAATCCTTTCTTCTTTTTCCTTTTCTTTTTGTTTCTTTTTTTTTTCTTTTTCTTTTTTTTTCTTTCAATTTCTTTTTTTCTTCATCATCTTCTTTTTCTTCCTCTTCTTTTTTTCCCTTTCCTTTCCTTTCCCTTTTATCTTTTCCCTTTTATCTCTTTCTTTTTCCTTTCCTTTTTTTTCCTTTTATTTTTTCCTTTCCCTTATTTTCTCTTTTCTCTTTCATCTCTTTTCTTCTTTCTTTCCTTCCCTCCCCTTCCACCATGACTCCCATCTTTTCCTGGGGTCCCACCACCCTCCTCTCCACTGGCGCTGAGCCCTGGTTGCTTTCTGTTCTGGGCTGCAGTGGGAGCTGCTGGCTGCGTGGCCGGGGCAGTTCCGCTCCCAGATCTGGGATCCCAGAGCTATTCCCAGCCCTGTGCCCGGCCGACGGGGGGAGTGGGATTTTCCTGCGCAGATCCCAGCCTCTGCCCCGACGCCTGCATGCAGGGAAGGCTCCGGTTTCCCCCTCCATTGCCCTTGCGTAGCCTCAGCTTCGATTCCACTGGGCTCAGATGGGATCAGACATCGTCTGCACCTACCGGCTCCAGCTCCGCTGTTCCCATCTCAGCTCCGTGGGGAGGATTGCTTGGGCTCGGGAGCTGCAGATGGTGATGTGGATACATTGGAACGTGCGCGGGAGCCGCCCTTGCCTTGGCCTTCACGCATCTCCCAAGCTGCCACTGCCGGCCCCTCGAGCATGGCACGGCCACTTGCACCCTGGCTGCTCTTAGGGGCAGACACCCTTCCCAGCTGGAACTGGTCCAAGCTGGGACTGGGCAGCCCAGTGGCACCAAAATAGCCCTGGCAAAGGCATCAGCCAGGGCATGCTCCCACTGGGGCCTTGGCTGAGTCTCTCATCAGGCAAGGAGGTCATTTTGTGCCTTCCTGGGTGCTCTGTCCCTGCCTGGGGACCTCCTGGCTCACCTCCATCCCTGCTCAGGGACAGGCCAGGAGCTCTCTGGATTAGCAGGGAAGTGGCACCGGAGCCGCTGCACAAGACAAAATAACCCTGACATTAAGGACCTGCCATGCGTGTGTCCCTCAGGAGCTGCTACTGCAGTGTTCCCAGAGCCATAACAGTTATCCCAGCTCCTGGAGCTGCACTGCCGTTGGGGTGGGGCAGGATTTGGGTTGCTCCTGAGGAGGTAGATGTGCAAATGTGATGACCGATGATGCTTATGCAAACCTCTCATCAACTCTGGTACCTACAGGCTGGGGGTGAGGTGAGCTGGGAGCCAGTGTTGAAGGCAACCAGAGCAATGGCAGCCGGTTGTCCTGCTGGGATCCAGCTGGAGACCCTCTCCCAAGCCCCACAAGTCTGGGACTGGGAGAGGGAAGTTGGCTCTGCCCATTGCACGTGGCAGGAGCAGGGATCATCCTTTGGCGCATCTCCTTCTCCAGAGTGCAAGCACAGGGAGCACCAGTGCTTGCCCCCTCCACCAGTAGCTCCCTTGATCTGGCTTCCAGCCAGGAGCTCAGATTGGCTGCCAATGGATGGGAGCAGCGAGCTGGGCATGGTGGAGGGGAGAGATGGAAGGTTGCAACACAACTTTCAATTCTCCCATCTGCTGAGTATTGTTTGGGAAAAACAATGAAGCTGTTCTTTAAGCACAACCTTCAGGAGAGCCCCACTTGCGCCTGCCAGGCCAGGCCAGACCCTGCTCAGGCTGATCCCAAATCCTCACCATAAATCACATCATGTTTTAAGTGTGTTGCATGGGCTGGGATGGGCATGCGGCGTGACCTGCTGCAGGAGGGATGCAGTCGGGTGCGAGCTGAGCGGCCGGAGCGAGTGCTGCACCGCTCTCCACCGCATCACCTTGAACTTGGCTGGGGCTCGTGCAATAAATCAGCCTCCCTTCTCCAGCACTCCAATAATTCACCTCCCTGGGCAGCTCTGGCCCTGCCTGTGCTTCCCTTCCTGCCCACGGTTCCCTGCCTCCCTCCCTGCCTTTCCCTCTTACTGGGGCAGGGGCAAACCCACCGTGTGCCCAGCTCTGCATGCGCACGTTCTGCAGCTCACTGAACAAAGCCCAGCTTGCTGCCCACCCACCTTGAAGCAATAGGGAAGAATTCTCTTTGGGGCTGGTTTCTTTATTCCCTTGATCCCGGGTGGGCTGGGGATGGATGCTGGGATTGGCACATGACCTGAGCCGGCTTTGACCCGCCATTTTTAACCCCTCTCATGGCAACTTGGCTAGTGTGGTGGGATGTGGACAGGGCAGCTCTGGTGTGGTCAGGCTCAGTGGGCAGAGGAGCTGGCCACATTCTCCTTGGAGAGGCACAGAACATAGCATGGAAGGTGCCCTGGGAGCTTGGGAACCCCAGGTGAATACTGCCACGGTGGCAGCTGAAGATTCATCCTGGCTCAGGACTGTGCATAGCAGCGAGTGCCTGGAGCTTTGTTTGGCACCTAGAGGGAGAGGAGAGGATAGTGTCCTCTGCCTTGGGGTGATGGAGGTGGGTCCCTGCAGGGGAGGGCTCTCCAGGACCACTTGTGCCTGCTTAACAGCTTTTCAGTGCTGCCTGTACCAGCCTTCCCATGCCTGGTCTCTGGACACTTCCTCACACTCATCATCCTCTGTCATCCACGTCGTGGCTGTGCTTGTCCTAGGGCAAGCCAAGCTATGGATGGTAGGATAAGGAGGGTGGCACTGACATGGGGCTGGAGGGGAAGAAGGAGGGCTTGGAAGGAGATAAGATATCTCTCTGTGAGGCTGGAACCCTGGCCGTGCCATGGCTCTTGGTGCACCAGGGTGGCAGCATCATCACCAAGCACTCACTACCAAGAGGCTGAGTGCTGGTGGGAGGGGGCAAGGGGGCTACTGTGCCCCTCAGTCCCTGCAGCTGAGCTGGGTGGTGCAGGCAGGGCCTCAGGGTGGCCAGGACACCATCAGGGACCCACAGGGCAGTGCTTCCTCCTGTGGCACCTTGGGCTGTGCTGGGCAGGTTGGGGCAGGGTGGTGAAAGTGATGGGGAGCAGCTGGAGCATCGATGGGTGCCTGTCTCAGCCGCATGGCATTGCCAGTGATGTCCCCACAGTGCCGTGTGGCTGAGCCCCGGAGGGGCACTGCCTAGTGCCAAACTCTGGTGGATTTTGGGTACCAAAGTATCATTGGAAGCTTTGGATCCACCAGATTGGCACAGGCAGGAACTCAGCCTCCCTGCCTGGCGCGTTGAGTGTCACCCGATGAGATGGTGTCACCCTCAGGAAGCAGAGACCCCTGCACAGGGTATCCCAGGGCCTGCCTGTCCGTCATGTGGGCCCCAGGCAGGCGTCCCCACGGCTGCACTGCACTGTGCCAGCTTGGCCCAGACCCAGCGCCGGCCGCCAAGGCTCGGCGCTTCCCAAGTCCTGGAGAGGAGCTGGGAAAGGATCCCAGGGCCCAGGTGCGGCAGTGCTCCTGCGCCAGGGGACCCACAACCCAGCCCCTGCCAAAGATTGATTTCCTGGTTAACTCGCCACTGCTTGGAACGCACATCCATCCTACTGCCCTGGCCAGCAGCCAGCCTGGAGCAGCATTCTGGGTGAAACCCTCAGGTCTGGGCTTTGGGCTGCCCACCATGGGCACAGCTCCCCCCTAGGCAGCACCGCCTGGCACGGGAACGGCAGGATCCAGCCATCCTGCTGACACCCCTCCTCCACTTGGAAGTCTGTACAGATCTGCAGCCAGGTGGATTTGGTTTAAAACCTGGATTTTTATCTTGTCTTTGGAGAAATCTTTTGCTCCCCTTGCAAAGGGCCCTTGCATTCTCTTTGTGGGGAAATGGTATTTGACCAGCTCTTGTCCAAAAATAACCCCAGTGTGTTTCTGATTGCGAAAAAAACAGGAATATTTTTGCTTTGAAATGGGAAAAAAGAAAAGAAAACCACAAGAAAACCCCAAACCAGAGAGAAATGTTGATTTTCCACCAGGACACTATCTCAGAGGCATCATCCCACCCGGGGATGCCACCCAGGGCTCATGCAGCCCCTGGCAGTGCTGAGCACCCTGCTCTCTTCTCAGAACCCCCTTTTCCAGCTGCTCCCATCTTGTCGAGTGCTGCCAGGGAGGATGGAGAGTGGCAGTGACCGTGGGGAGCCACCACCGTGGTGTTTGCTGCAGAGCTCCCCACTGCCTGCCTGCCTTGCTGCGCTATGATGGGCCTTGAAGCTAACCCATCCTATGGCTGCTTTGTGGGACCTGGGTTGTGCTGGATCCTGCACCCCCATCTCACCATTCCCCGGCTTCTTCCCGGTACCTGCGGCTGTTGTGTGACCCCCTCACGCTGCACCACAGAATCTCCTTTAGTAACCCATGCACCAGGACGGGCACGCTGCGAATACCAATGAGGTGGTGCGGGCGGAAAGTGCCGAGTCAAGGGTTTTCCATGGAAATGGCACCGCGTGAGGAAGGGAGTGAGCGGCAGCGCGAACGGAGCCAGCGCTCCGAGGGCTGGGCGGCTGGGGGACTGGGAAGTACTGGGGGGCATTAGGATGCCCCAGTGAGCGTGAGAGGGATGGGCTGGGCTGTGGCACTCAGGCCAGGGCACGGAGGCGCATCCACTGCAGTCAAGGCCAGCGTGGCTCGGCTCGGCTCTCCTGCTGTCTGGCTGCAGGGAAGCGCTCGCCTGCCTCCGCCAAGCGCTGCCGATCAAAGGCAGAGGCAGGAGGGCGCAGGCCTGTGCGAGCAGCGCCCCTGGCCGCCAGCCACCCCTCCCGCTCCGGACTTTGTTAAACAAATTGTGTTAATTGCACAAGCCCTGGAGTTTGCTGGAGAAAAAAGAGGGGAAATTCCCGTCCCCGGGTCCCCCTTCCCTGGGGCTGCTGGGGAGCAGCCGGGTCTGCCCCGGCTCGGCAGCACCCGGCCCTGCAGGGAGCAGCTGCAGGGTGTCCTCAGCTCACTCCTGCCTGCGCTCCAGCTCCTCGCAGTCATCCGTGCCCCTCTGCTCCGGGCTTGGACCCTGTCACCGGATGCGGTGACACCTGGCACCTCGACCACCGGCGTTTGCTGTCTCCTGGACGTTTCCCCCCTTGGAAAAGGCCTTTGTGAGCTGCCTGTGGGCAGCCCCCACCACCAAATCCTATCAGATTAGTGAACATATGGGATAAAAGCCTCGGCTTGGCGGCGGCTCTGTACCGGGTGGGGGCTGTGGCCAGAGCTCTGCCAAGAAGGGAGGATGCGTGGCTGGGCGCCTGCCTCAGCTCCTGCTGAGGTCATGGCTATAGATAGCCCAGGAGGGCTCAGGGCCGAGGACAGAATCCACACAAGCCCTTTCTAGTCCCATGGGCACCCAGTGCCTTGGGGGGAGCCACTGCCGACGCTCAGGGCATGCGGGTGGCAGGAGGAGGTTGGCTGGGCCAGTCACTGGCCACTTGCTGCAGGCTGTCCCTCTGCACCAGCAGGGATGCACTGCTCCGCATCACCATCCCTTCTGCATCCATGATCATCCCTCTCCATCCTCAGCAGTGAGCAGGGTCCCACAGTTCTGTTGGCTCCGTGGCCGATGCCATACCCAGAGGTGGCTTTTGATGTTGTTTCTTACCAGGTCTCCTTCCAGGCTGCGGCATCCCCACCACCAGGGTGCACCTATGTATGTAAAGAGGCTGGGTTGGGGTGTGTGGGGCTGGGGTTCCCCCCCTCCAGCTCTCTGGTCATGGTGCAGCTCAGCTCCCCACATGGCGGGGTGCCCCCATCAGCCCCGTGGGGCCCCAGAGCGCCAGAGTGGCTGGGAAAGGCGATGTTGATGAGGGCACTAAAAATAGAGTGGGACTGGGATCTTAATGGGACTTTGTGGGAAACCTGGAAACATTTTCTCATCCCCGTAAATGAGTCCAGATGCATTAGCAATGACTGCATCGCATCCTGAGGTACTGCCGGCGAGAACCAGGGCGCGCTCGGCAGCCTCCTCACCTAGTGCTGGGGAATTGGTTGGAGAAGGAAGTCCTTGCTGTGTCCTGTGGGGATGGGGACACTGCCTGAAGTGTCACTGAGGGTGTGCACACAGGTGCTGTTGGGTTGATGTGCAGGTGGTAATGGCACTGCAGTGCCCAAGCCTTGGGGTGGGCAGTGGGAGACAGCGCTGCACCCCACTACACCCCATGGTGGCATTGAGCTGGTGGGAGGGTTTCCTTCTGCTCCACCAGGATATTGGCTGGGATATTTGCTCCCAGAGCACCCGGCCCAGCTTGGGGACCTTGGACTCCCCCAGAGGATGGCTCTGGGCCAGCCTGGGCAAGTAGCCCAGGGTGGGTGGCTGGTGGCCTCCACGTCACGAGACAGGTTGGCATGGCAGGCTCCGCGGCGCGGTGGTGGCACTGAACAGTTAGTGGTGTCCCAGGAGGCAAAGGCAGTTCTGATCTATCCCTTGGCTCTGTTTTGGGTGGGGAGCAGCACCTGGTATGGAAGAGGGGCAACAAGGGAGCAGTCCACCAGCCTCTGCACTGGGCACTGCCAGCGTCCCAAACAGAGCCCCTTTGTGTGAGCTGGCCCCATTCCTGCTGCTTGGGAGGCATCCAAGTCCCTCCCGAAATTGGACCCGGCTGGACTCAGCCTTTGAGCCTCCCTAGGAAGGCTCTGCAGAGCTGCCAACCACGACTGAACCCGTGTTTGCCCCCGTTAGAGCATCCCCCTCCCTCAGCACTCGAGGTGCAGTAATGCAGCTGTGCTCGGGGCAGTGCCAATGCCTCGTCTTTCTTTGCTCCCTGTTGCCATTCTGTGCCTCAGTTTCGCCATGCCTAAACGCAGGGTGCTGGTGGGGTGTCCGCAGGGAGCCGGTGAGATGCTGGAGCAGAAGCTGGCCCTCGGACATGGCCATGGCTCTGGCACAGGCCCCAGGGGTGGACAATCCTCCTGCAAGGTCGTCGGCTCCTCAGGGAAAGGCCGGGGTTATTTTTAACGGGTAACGTGATCCAACCTGCCAGGGACTGGGTTTGCAGTGGGGTGAGCACAGGGAGCCCATCACAGGGTGCAGAGGTACCCCCGGGTCTTCCCCTTCCCCCAAGAGGGAACTGGGGACCCCTGTCTGTGATGCGCGGATAGACTCCACAACTGGTTAAAGGTGTAAAGTAGGTATGGTTGTATTCAGCGCTGAGGTGTATGGGGATCGCTCCTGCAGAGCATGCACCCCTCAGGGGTGTTCTCCCTTTACATTTATTCTCTTAAGGTATACATAGACATGAGGCTGCTCAATTCGCCTATAGATATTTATTATCTCTCCCTGCTTCGTATTCTAATGAGCCAGAAGGTCCTTTGCACTTGCGCAGTGCCCCTTCTGGTCATGGGCAGGGGTCTCAGGATGAAGTAAATGAGTCTTCCTCTTGTGGGTAGGGGTCTTCAAGATGAAGTAAATGAGTCTTCCTCTTAAACTTTACACCTTTTAACCTTCGGACATGGCCTTAGGGTCTGGTCAGTGCCCAGTCTGCTTCTCCTGCCGCTTATCAGTAGGACCAAACATCTGCTTTTGTCAGTAGAACTGCATCTGCTTCTCCCCCTCCAGCAGTAATCAATGCCTTGGCAAGGTGGCAATGGCAGGTACTTAGGACAGACAATACCTTTGTTTAAGCAAAGGGATTCCTTTAACTCCCTTGTACAATTTCTCTGTATTACCCCCCTGTACATTGGTTACCTGTGTATCATCTGCACCACCACACCTTTAACGGTGTGTGATGGAGGTGTGTTGGGGGGAATGACTCCCCCTTGGAAAGGCCAAGACAAGCAGGCAGGGCTAAAAATCTGTTGGGAGACAAATCAAACCTCCTGCGTCAGGGGCTAAAGCTGGGCTTAGTGCCCTGGGCTTGGCCTTGGGGGGGCTGAGGGGTCCCTCAGTGCTGGGGAGTGATGCTGTCTCCTGCCTCAGTTTCTCTCTGTGCTCCTGGGGGTGCAAATTGCCACCAACCCCCGTGCCACATCCTGGGGGCAGCTCCCAGGCTGGGACCCTGGGATAGGTACGAGGTACCCCCATAGCTACAGTGTGAAGGGTGGGGGGCAGTGGGGCACCCTCAGCCCCACACTGACATAGGGCTGGGTGGAGGAGCTGGCAGTGCTGGCGACTGTTGGCAAAGCTGCTTTTCTTCCCAGTTCCATGAAACATTTCCTTTCCTTGGAGACCTATGGGGGGTCGGCTGGGAAGCCACATGTCCCCAGCACTGCAGGCCATGGGATCCTTCCCGGGGTGGAGGGAATGTCTCCTTGGCCATGGGCCGGGTCCCCTCCATGCTCCTCTTGTGCTGCTTGTGAGGCTGTTCCCTGTTCGCTGCTGTCACATCCTTTTGCAGCAGTGCTGTGCCTCAGGTTCCTCATCTTTGAAAGCAAATCTTGGGGGCACCCTGGGGGGGTGGCTGAGCTGTTGGCTCCAGCCCTCAGAGGGAGGAGGGACAGCACATGGGTGAAGGTGAGGCACCAGATCTGCAGGAAAGCAGTGCTCCCAGCTCCATCCATCCATCCATCCATCCATCCATCCATCCATCCCTTCCTCCACAGGGTACCACCCCTGGGGCATCCCATACCCTGGGTACAGCACTCCCTAGTTTGGGGTGTATTTAGCAAAATCAGGGAGGGACCAGCAACACCGCTTGTTGGAGCTGGGGGTGCAGACCAGAGGCAGGGTGATGGGCTCAGAGCTTGCCTCCCCCAGGAGAGGAGGGGCTGTGCTGGCTGGTGCAGGCCCAGGCAGTGCTTGGCACCTGAAGAGAGCTGCTTTTCTTCCTGCTGTTTTCTAAGCAAACTGCCTGGACGGCCTCCCGTGACCTGCAGCTTCGCATGCTCCCCACTCCCAAGTGCCAGGATGTAGGCACCAGCCCAGCACCGAGTGCTCATGGTGCCCACAGGGCAGCACAGGAACCAGTGGGGTGATTGTCGGCAGCACCAGCAATGGGGAGCCCAGGAGGCTCCCAGGACCCGCAGGGACCCTGACACATGGCAAGCACTAGGTACTTTATTATAAGCTCATCGCAGTCTGATCCTGTGTGGGGCTGAGCATCGAGGCAGTGAATGAAGAACAAGGGCTTGCATCCATCCTGGCCTACTCTCCCAACAACAGGGTGGCTGCATCCAGAGCATGCTGTGGGCATGGTCCAGCATGTGTGGATGTTGGCTGGAGGATGCTGTCAGCTTTGGGGGAGAAGGGAGCACAAAACCTGGGGGTTTTGGGGAGAGGAGCCATGGGGTGGATGCACCGTGTGCTGCCTTCACCCCCACAGCACAACGTGTTCTGCCTCACAGCAGCCCCGCTATAGGGCTGGATGTGCAGAGGCTTGTCCCATCCCCGGCTATGTTCCTGGTGTCCCTCCTGTTGCCCTGTGCCGCAGTTTCCCCTGCTAGCAGCATGTGAGTGCTGCTCTCCAGGGCTGGGGAAGCCTCTGGGGGCTGTGCTGAGCTGGCCGAGAAGCCTGCCTGCAGCTCTGGTTAATAAATACTTGATGATGAATCCAAAGAGATTTCCTCCTCTGGAGCAATTATTGTAAAATGGGCTCTAATAGAGCAGGGCTGGCCCCGGGAAGGGCTGGGTGCTTCTCAGGGCCTAAGTGCCTCCTTCCATCCCCTCTAATGAGCACTTCCCAATCATTGGCATCTGTCTCGGCAACAGGTCTCATTCCCAGGTTAACTTACTACACAGAGCCGCTTTGGCAGACAGTTAAGAAGTGGCTCCTGGAGGCTTTGCAGGGGCCATACCAGAGTTCCATCCATGCCAAAGGCACCTGAAGCCTTTGGTGAAGGGAAACTGAGGCTGGGGCAAGGAGCAAATCCTCAACGTGCACCTTTTGGGCACCAGGATTTGAGGATTTTGGGGATTACTGGAATCTCTCCAGCTGTAACCCCCCTCTGCCATCATTCCAAAGCTTCCCATGGGGCACAGTGCCTGGTGCCAGTGTTGCTGTGGCCGCAGTGCTGGGGTGTGTGGAGCTTGGAAGGGCCCCTCCACAGCCCTTCATCGCACAGGGCTCCGCACTGCTCCCCATATGCCGCAGAGACACTGTCTGCTCCTCCCCATGGCCGTGTGCTGGAGAACAAAACCTGCTGACAAAGTAAATGACCCCTCCCGTCCTCCTCCCCCTCCTCCCATGAAATCTGCTTGGGAATTTCCTGAGGAAGTGTTTTGGTTTTTTCATTGGAAAATTCAGGCTGTTTGGCCAAGCCTGACTTGTTTGGGCATGGGACTCAAGCGGAGGATGCTCAGGGCCTGGTCGAGCCCATGCTGCAGTGTCCCTGTGTGGCACAGAGCATCCCACACCATGGCAGGGTGGAAGGCACCCGCTGGGCAGCTGGAGTCAGAGGTGGCAGTGATGGGCACAGAGAGAGGCACACACCAGCTCTGGGGTGTTGCTAAAGCCCAGTTAGTCCTGGCACAGCATGCCCAGCTCCACGGCAGGACTGACACCAGACAGAGCCAGGCTTGACCCGTGCCTCAGTTTCCCCTCACTGCATCTGGTGCAGAAAGCCAGCGCTCTTCCTGGAAGGGAGAAACAAGAGGGTCCCTGTGCTGGGGCTGGCAGCACCCCGACGTGGGCATGCTCTTTGTTACAAGCCCAGGCTGGATAAGGCCCAAGCACAGGCTCTGATGCCAGATTCCCATCCGGAAATGCCCCAGAACCAGCCTTGTCTGGGGTATTGCAGCACGTCTCTGCTTTCCAGTCCCACAAAGGAAAAACAGCAGGAGAAACACTTAACCAGCTCTTTGGCCCTTTGCCGGTGCTCTGTGCTGTGTGCAGACATGGGGATGGACCCCAGGTCTTTCAGTGTGTGCCCCTCAGCTGCAGCCATCCCACCCAGCCAGTGCCCCTGCCTGCCCACGCCTAACCCGGCTGGAGCAGCTTAACTCGGAGAGCAGGATAAGCTGGAGGGAAAGTTGCCAAGGGGCTGATGGGCTTTGGGGCAGCTCCTGTCTTGCTGTGACCCTGGGTGCAGGGAGGACTTAGCAGCCACTGAGGGCTTGATGGAGCTTCTGCATGCAGCGGGTTTTGGGGATGGCAGTAATTTGTTGGGCTCCTTGGGGTAAGTGGCCACCAAGGAGGATGAGCTGCCCACCAGCCAAGGCCTGGCTCTGGAACTGCCTGCTGCTTTTTTCGGCTCCTGTCTTACTTTTGTTTGACCTTCCCTAATTTAAGCCACATGCCCAGCCCTTGCCCAGCTGCACTGAATTAGTGGCTGCTGCTGGGGAGGGAACCAGACCTTGTGGTCGTGGGGGGCTTTAGCTGCCCTGGGAGCAGCCACTGGTGATGGGGTCCCCTAGAAGAATGGGTCCCCCAGGCTGGGATGGGTCTATGGGGGGGACACCCATGGGGTCACAGCTCTGGTGAGACTGGGTCCAGAGTGGGGGCTGTCATCAGGTCTGTGCTTGGGTGGACTTCTGGTGGGTTTGGAGAGGCTGTGCTGGTGACTGGGGGTGCAGTTCCTGGTGTCTGCTGGGTTCAGGGGACAGCAGGGGCTGTGCTGTGGTGTCTGTGCCAGGGAAGCAGGTCTGAGGCTGTGCAGGAACTGGTTTGGGGTTAGTGGGTCTGTGCTGGACTTCAGACCAAGTGGGAGTTATCAAGGTCCATATGGGGTTAATCCCTGCAGGGAACCTGCTCCAGGGGACACTGTCCCCTCCAAGCAGGGTCACTTTGGGACACAGCTGCTTCAGCCAGGAAATGGCATTGCTGCCATGGGATGAGTGGGACCAGTGCAGTGTCCAGAGCTGTTTGCCCCATCCCCTGCTGGGCTCCGGGTCCTCCCCTGGCTCCAGCTCATGGACACCTTGGGGATGCAATTCCTTGTTCTCTCCCGAGGCCGGACCCGTCCTGCACTCACACATAGGAGAGTCAGTTGGAGCATGGCTGCAACTGGGACCAACTGAGGGACCTTCCCACTGGTGTGGGGGAAGCTGGCGTGTGGGACACAAGTCCCTTGCATGCTGTGGGCTGGCAGTGCCTGACCATTGCTGGAGTGGTGGCTCTGGCAGGCAGGTAGGGTTGCTGTGTCTGTCAGGATCAGATCATAGAATCCCAGACTGGTTTGGGTTGAAGGGACCTTAAATCTCACCCAGCTCCAACCCCTACCAGGGCAGGGACCCCTTCCACTGGAGCAGCTGCTCCAAGCCCCTGTGTCCAACCTGGCCTTGAGCACTGCCAGGGATGGGGCAGCCACAGCTGCTCTGGGCACCCGGTGCCAGCGCCTCAGCAGCCTCCCAGGGAAGAGCTTCTGTCTAAGAGCTCAGCTCAATCTCCCCTCTTGCAGGTTAAAGCCATTCCCCTTAACCTGTCCCTACATGCCCTTATCCAAAGCCCCTCTCCAGTGACCACCCATCCCTCTGCCCCACAGGATGAGTTCCACCCCTTCATTGAGGCGCTGCTCCCCCATGTCCGGGCCTTCGCCTACACATGGTTCAACCTGCAGGCCCGCAAGCGCAAGTACTTCAAGAAGCATGAGAAGAGGATGACGAAGGACGAGGAGAGGGCAGTGAAGGATGAGCTGCTGAGTGAGAAGCCAGAGGTGAAGCAGAAATGGGCCTCGCGCCTCCTGGCCAAGCTGCGCAAGGACATCCGGCCCGAGTGCCGCGAGGATTTTGTGCTCTCCATCACCGGCAAGAAGCCCTCATGCTGTGTCCTGTCCAACCCTGACCAGAAGGGGAAGATGCGCCGCATCGACTGCCTGCGGCAGGCAGACAAGGTGTGGCGGCTGGACCTGGTCATGGTCATCCTCTTCAAAGGGATCCCACTGGAGAGCACCGACGGTGAGCGCCTGGTCAAGTCGGGCCAGTGCACCAACCCCATCCTCTGCGTCCAGCCCCATCACATCAGTGTCTCCGTCAAGGAGCTGGACCTCTACCTGGCTTACTTCGTCCGTGAGAGAGGTGGGTGCTTGTCTGCCTGTGAATCAGAGCCAGGATGAGGCCCCATGGAGCCAGCCCCCAGGGGGAGGTTCATGTGCCAGTAAGGGGAGTGGGTGGTCCCCGAGGATGCTCCTGGCGTTTGGCATCCCCAAAGGGGAATTTGGGGGGGTTATCCCACGTCCCATGCTAGCAGCCCAGTAACAGCTCGTTCCTGGTGTGCCCAAGAGCTGGATCTGAGAGCAACCAGCAGTGCCAGGTTGATGTGGGTTGTGGTAACAGTCCCTCGCCCAGTGGGTGACCAAGGTGGGGACAGAAGCAATGATAACACCAGCTGGGGCAAACCCCAAACACCAGCAATTCCTGCTTTGCACCAAGGGATTGCTGCTCCCCTGGCCTTCACCTGCTTGGGGTCCCCTCAGATGGAGCCGTGTGTGCTGCCATGATCTGCCTGCCCAGCCACACCTGCTGGCATGTGCTGCAATGAACTGGGTTTGGGATCCATTCAGTTAAGCCCCAGGGTGTACCTGGGATGCAGTATCCTATGCTGGGGGCACCCCATATTGGCTGGCATGGGGTGTTGCACACTGGGCTGTCCTGGGGTCATCCTGGACTAGACTGGGCTGAAGTGGGAGCCCTGCCGTGGCTGTGCTGGCAGCAGGGATCAGGACCCCCATGGCAGCCACGCTGAGGTCCCCACACTGCATTGGGATGCCATTGCCGGTGGCTGCCCCAGGGAGGTGGGTACTCCTCTGCCACCCCCTAGCAGCGACCTTGTTCCCAGCGCCTGCGGTCACCTGAGTTCCTGTTGGGAACACGGGGCTGTAAATACTCCGATAAGGCTCCTGCTACCGTGTTAAGGTCGCTCCGAGTCCCGGTTAAGGGAACCCAGGACCAGACAGCAGCTCCCATCCTGCTCCCGTCCTGCTTTCTCCCCTGTGCACATCACACCCTACAGCTTCCCCGTCCCCCCCGCAGCACCCCCAGATCCAGGGGGTGACGGAGGAGATGTGCCCCCCCCGGCTGGGCCGCTCGGGCTCCCCACGGCCCCCCCGATGCGGCTGCACACGTGGGTTTGGGCCAGGCGCCTTCTGCTGAGGTCAGCACAAATTCCCTGTGCTGCTCCAGCAGCCGGGGGGGGGCAGCGCCGGGGGGGGGGGGCAGCGCCGGGGGGGGGGCAGCACCGGGGAGGGGGCAGCGCGGGGGGGGGGGCAGAGCCGGGGGGGGGGGGCAGCGCCGGGGAGGGGGCAGAGCCGGGGGGGGCAGCGCCGGGGGGGGGCAGCGCCGGGGGGGGGCAGAGCCGGGGGGGAGGCAGCGCCGGGGGGGGGGGGGGGGCAGCGCCGGGGGGGGGGCAGCGCCGGGGGGGGGGGCACAGCTCGATCCGCTTCCCCCGCTCGGCTGGGGAGAACAGCGCGGAGAGCACAGACTGGGGGAGCCTGACTGGGGAGAGGCTATGGGGCAATGAGTGCGGCTGAGGCTGGGAGCAGGATAGTGCGGGATGGGAGCAGGTTGAGCAGGATAGTGCAGGATGGGTGCAGGATTGGAGCAGGATGGGTGCAGGATTGGAGCAGGATAGTGCAAGATGAGTGAGGATTGGAGCAGATGGAGCAAGATAGGTGCAGGATTGGAGCAGGATAGTGCGAGATGGGTGCAGGATTGGAGCAGAATGATGCAAGCTGGGAGCAGGATGGTGCAGGACAGTGCAAGACGGTGGCAGGCTGGATGTAGGATGGTGCAGAACAGTGCAAGATGGGTGCAGGCTGGGAGCAGGATGGTGCAGGCTGGATGCAGGATGATGCAGCATAGTGCAAGATGGGTGCAGGATAGGTGCAGACAGTGTGGGGCTGGGTGCAGGATGGGAGCAGTAACGGGTGCAGCAGGACGGTGCAGGGCTGGGGCTGGGTGCAGGATAGGTGCAGTGTGGGGCTGGGTGCAGGGTGGGAGCAGTACGGGTGCAGACGGTGCGGGGCTGGGGCTGGGTGCAGGATAGGTGCAGACAGTGCGGGGCTGGGTGCAGGATGGGAGCAGTACGGGTGCAGACGGTGCGGGGCTGGGGCTGGGTGCAGGATGGGAGCAGTACGGGTGCAGACGGTGCGGGGCTGGGGCTGGGTGCAGGATAGGTGCAGGCTGGTGCGGGGCCGCTGCGGGGTTGGGCTGTGCACACCGCAGTGGGGGCGGGGAGGCCCTGCAGTGGGGGGGTTGCGGGGGGAGCTCGGAGGTCGCTGGTGAAAGTCACTGCAGTAACCGGGGATCGATGGAGTCGCTCCGTGTGCCGGGACCTCGGCAGTGGCAGATCCCTCCCAGCGACCATAGCCAAGCTGGGGGTCCAGTGTGCCCCTCCTTGCACCCTTGTGCCCCTATCCCGGCACCCCATCCCTAAACACCAGCCCTGCATCCCACAGCCCAGCATCTCCATCCCTGCATCCCACAGCCCAGCATCTCCATCCCTGCATCCCCAGCCCTGCATCCTAATCCTGATGCACCTGGGGGGCAGCAGGAGCTGTAAAGAGGCTGGCTGCCCCCTCGCACTCTTTGGGGTGCTCTAGAGCTGGCAGGGACCCCGCAGCTGAAGGGGGTTTGGGGACAAGGCTCTGCCCTGAAGTGAGCTCCCCCTGGTAGTGTCTGGGGTGAGAGCAGATGGGTACTCGGGGTGAGCAGGCGGCAGGTCCCAAGGTAGCATCGCTGCTGGCTCTGATGCTGCATGGATGGCACCAGGGGGAGGCAGGGACCTCCACCATGCTGGCAGCATCTGCGTCCCCCCACCTTGGCAGCCCCTTATCTCCCCTCACCAGCCTCACTGAGGCAGATGGCACCAATCTGCCGGGGAGCCCGTGCCAGGGCTTTGGGTCTGGACGTGCCAAGCATCTGCGTGGTCCCTCCAGATGGAAGGGCAGGAATTCCCTCTGGCAGTGCTGTTCTGCCAGCCCCCCAAGCCAGTATTTATGGGCAGGAGTGCAAAGAGATTGATGGGGTGCATGGTATTTGGTTGGAAGGGACCTTAAAGCTCATTCAGTCACAAGCCCTTCCACAGGCAGGGACACCTTCCATTAGAGCAGCTGCTCCAAGCCCCTGTGTCCAACCTGGCCTTGAGCACTGCCAGGGATGGGGCAGCCACAGCTTCTCTGGGCACCCTGTGCCAGAGGCTCAGCACCCTCACAGGGAAGAGCTTCTGCCTAAGAGCTCAGCTCAGTCTCCCCTCGGGCAGGTTCAAGCCATTCCCCTTGGCCTGTCCCTACAGGCCCTTGTCCCAAGCCCCTCTCCAGGTTTCTTGTATATTTCCACTCTACAGGCAGGGCCCAAAAGCAGCAAACAGAAGTGTATCCACGGGGAACCCACAGGGGCTGCATCGCTGCCCTCAAGAGGTGGGCTGGACAGGGGCTCAGCAGGGTGCTATGACCGCAGCCATCCCCTGCAGCATCCCTGTGCCCTGGAGGTGGCTTCAAGGGGTTGGCTTTGGCAGGTTGTACTGTGTGGATGGTGTGACCTTGGGGAGGTCAGGGCTTCCCCGGCTCTCCCGCAGTGCGCCGGGGGCCGGCAGTGTGCCGGAGCCGTGCCAGAGCCCGGCAGCGTTCCCGCAGTGCCACCAGTGGAGCGAATGCTTCACGGCTCAGCCCATGGCCACAGCCAGGCTGCCACGTCCACAGGCTGGTGCGGGGGGGGCAAAGCGTTCCCTGCACTCCAGTCGGGTAGAACACAAGGGAGCTCGTTGTGCCAGCACCCCCCAGGTGCCCTGCCCCATGGGCAACCCCCATGGTCCTGGCACTGCGCTCACCCTAAGCGCTGGCAGGGGACATCCAGCTGGGGTGCAGATGCCACTGCAGGGACCTGTGCTGCAAACCCCCCCGCAGGACAATGTGCCCCGAGCTGGGGATCTGGGGACCCTCAACCTGCTCATCCCGTCCCCCTGCAGCCTCAGAGCTTGGCCATGGAACAGAGATTCCCACCATGCACTGGGGGAGATGCCTGCGGTCAGTGGGGCAGGAGGAGGAGGGTCTGGGGGGGGGCTGGCTCTGCCATGGGGCTGTGCCGGGGACTGCATAAGTGCTGCAGAGGACTATGCCATGAAGACGACACAGGGCTGTGCCGTGGAGCCATGTAATGGAATGCTAGGTAGGCATCCTTAGGGACCCTGCCATAGCTTGCGAGGCTGGGGCTGGGCTGTGCTGTGGGGCAGGGCAGTGGCATGGTTCCAGCCACAGCCACATAGCCAGGCACTGGAACCCCCTGAGCTGCACCTGCAGAGCTGGGTGTCACCCCCACATCCCTTCTACTTCCTCCTGCCCCCTTGCCTTCTTCTGCCTACCTTCTCACACTTCCTTCCCTCCCTCCCTGTCAGTTCTTTCTCTCTTTCCTTGGTTTCATTTTATTCTTTCCTTTGTTCTTTTTTCTTCTCTTCCTCATTTCCTGCTCTTTTTCTCCAGTTCCCTTTCTCTCCACTTTCAGTTCTTCCTCCCTGTCTAGTTATCCTCCCCACCCTTCCCTCCCTTCCCCTTTCTCCCCCCTCTTCCTGTCCCTCATGCCCTATGTCCCCTCACTCGGTGGCGAGGCACTGATTGCCAGCACCCGGGGGTGTGTTCCACAGAGGATGTGGGGGCGGTCTCAGCCACCCCTCTTTGTCCCTCCTGCATCCCCATCCCTTTGTCCGCTGCCATCTGTGCTCCCGCAGGTGACGCAGTCCCTGCCCTAAATGAGGCCCAGGCCTGCACAGCAGGGCTGAGCGAGGGGCGTGGACCAGGCCCTGGGTCCCCATTCCCCCCCCTACTGCTGCAGGGTCATCCAAGGACAGCTCTGGGCTCAGCCCTCCCAGGCCGGCTGCAGGCTGGGATCGTGGCAGCGGGTGCATGGTGTGAGCCCCCCCTCCACACCGGGGGACATCTGCAGCCAGGACCGAGCTCAGCATGGGAAGGAGGAGCTGAGAGCAGGATGAGACCCGGGCAGACTCAGTGCCTTGTAGCATGCTGTCAGGGGAAGGAGGGGGTGGAAGGGGAATGGGGTTGAGGGAGCAGAGGGTCTGGTGCTGCCGGCTGAGCTGGGATTTAGCTGGAAACACTGAGTGTTCTGTGGGATATCAAGGAGGTTACACAAGCGACTATGGTGTGGCTTTATGTAAAGGGCCATGGGGGCCCTGTGGGTGTGGGGGGTGCTGGGGTCTTGCAGGGAGGGACTGCCAGATCACACACACACCCCTGTGCAGCTGCTGCCATGCAGCACCTGGGCTCCCTCGGAGTCTCCAAGTGCCTCCAGTCCTTGACCAGAACTGGGGACACTGGTGGACAAGGAGCAGGAGCATCATCTGGGTCCTACTGGTGCTGCCTGTAGGGAAGGGGCAGGCAGAGGCATGGAAGGGGGAGCTGTCCTGGTTAACATCACAGGGCCATTCCCCTGCCCCAGGGCTAACGGAGCGAGATTTGGGGCCGAGAGCCTCTCCTGTCTCCTGGCCTATTGCTAACAGAGCTGGAGGAGGAACCTAGCATGGGGGGGTTCACACCAGCCCCCCAGCACCCTCAAGCTGTGCACCCTGACCCACAGCAGCCCCTGTGCCCACATCGGTGCTGTGGCACAGAGCCAGGGCTTTCAGCACCCTGGGGGGACCCAGCCTGCGCTGAACCCCAGATCCTGCCCCAAGAGAATGTTCCCATGTGCTGAGGCCCCAGGGACAGTCTCTGTGGGGCTGATGGCCCGTGCCGGGATCCATAATTCAATGGGTGGCATGGGTCCAGGGGCTGGGAATGCGGGCAGCCCTCACCCTGCCTCAGGGCACAGACTTTGCTCTTCCAGCAGAGATGGAAAGTCGACCTGCTTGGACCCTCCATGCACGACAAACCCCACAGTCTCACATCAGGACTCCCCAGCCCGTCATTTGGGGGGGGCAAAGATCATGAGTTTGTCCCCCACCCATGGAGCTGGGGGGCTCTTAGGCTGCTTTTCACCTTCCCAATGCAGCTGAAGCACTTGTTGGGTGGTGGGTTTGGGGGTGTCTGCCCAAAACACATCCTCGAGGTGGGAGGAAGGAGGCGTGCCATTTTAGAGTGGACCCGCAGGCCCCAGGCAGCCCTCACATGGCGGCAAGAGCAGAGCCTGGAGGAGGCAGCCAGAAATGTGCTGGCAAGGACACCCAGCCCCACAATGGGGGGTCCTGAGCCTGCACCCCCCTCCTGGCACCCACCACCCTCCGTCTGCAGTGAGGGCTGCAGGAGGGGACAGCCCTGCTGGGGTCCTGGGAGCCCTCCAGTGCTCCTGGGGTGCCATGTCTGGAACCGGGGGGCTCAGCTTGGGGTCAGGATCAGGGGATGATGCTGGTGCAAGGATGTGGGGGACAGCCGGGGGGTACCCAGGGCAAGCAAGTGGCCCTGTCGGGTGCCTGTGTGCTACAGAGGACACCCTGGGGTGGGTCTGGGGGGAGCACTAGGACTGTGCCAGCCACCCTGGAGAGCAGAGGTCCATGTGTGGGGGTCCAGCTGGGGGTGAGGAAAGGGTCTGTGTGGGGCATCATGGGGTGAAGACAGGGGCCCATGTGGGGGGAGAACAAAGGTTCATGTGGGTCAGTGGTCGGGCAGGCAGGGGTCCATCCCAGTAAAGGCAGTCACCGGAGGTCCCATGTGGGAGGCCCGCCAGCTCTGGTGGGTTCTAATGGCTGATCCCCCCTCAGGGACGCACAGCAGGGACGGGGGCGCCCGAGGTCCGTGTGGGGAGGGTCACAGGGGCGCCTGCAGACAGCCGCCGCCCGCCCGCGCTTGGCCCGGCTCCATCGCTAACGGCTTCCAGAGCCGCCAGGGTTGTTGTTGTAAGAGGCGAGGAGGGCCATGTCGGTGCCCATGAGTGCAGGGGGGGGAGCTCAGCCTCCCCATGCCCATACCCCCGTGCGCTGGGGCAGTCACATCGGCCTTCGGAACGAGGGAGGCGGAAGGGAAATGGAGAGAAGGGATTGGGAGGAAACCCCTCACGATGCAACTGCTGCGGGAATCGCTGCTCCCTAAAATGGCTGCCCCGGGGAGCTGCAGGCGTGGGCAATGGCAAAGGCACAGGGCTGGCTGGCAACTGGGCTGAGGCGCTAGCGTGGGATGGCTGCCAGGGGGAAGGGGTGCCAGGCCGGCACGGGCAGCAGCGGCCGAGGAGCCTCGGGAGCCGGGCAGGGAGACAAAATGGCGGCAGTTGGCATTGGTGTCCAGCAGCCCCAGGGATGTGGGGCAGGAGCTCAGTGTGTGTGTGAGGGGCTGCGGGCACAGGGTGAGGGGCAGGGAACACTGGGGAAGGGCAGGACTTGGCACAGACCAGGCAAGGGCGCAGGGGAGGCTGGCAGCTGCGGCTCTGCTGTCTTGGCAGTGTCATGGCCCTTTCCCGGCAGCAGCCAAAGCTGGGGAAGAGGAAGGCTGAGGCCAGCGGGGGGAGGAGGAGGAGGAGGGGGAAACGTGTGGCAGAAAGTCCTGAAAGGGATGTGGGGCTGGTGGGTGCCCTGCCCTGGGAAGGAAGGATGCA